>NC_088399.1:100354176-100519176 GCF_034236695.1 Oncorhynchus nerka | reverse complement strand
GGAGGATCTGATGGTTCACAGTATCGAAGGCAGCCGATAGGTCTAGAAGGATGAGAGCAGAGGAGAGAGAGTTAGCTTTAGCAGTGCGGAGCGCCTCCGTGATACAGAGAAGAGCAGTTTCAGTTGAATGACTAGTCTTGAAACCTGACTGATATGGATCAAGAAGGTCATTCTGAGAGAGATAGCGGGAGAGCTGGCCAAGGACGGCACGTTCAAGAGTTTTGGAGAGAAAAGAAAGAAGGGATACTGGTCTGTAGTTGTTGACATCGGAGGGATCGAGTGTAGGTTTTTTTCAGAAGGGGTGCAACTCTCGCTCTCTTGAAGACGGAAGGGACGTAGCCAGCGGTCAGGGATGAGTTGATGAGCGAGGTGAGGTAAGGGACAAGGTCTCCGGAAATGGTCTGGAGAAGAGAGGAGGGGATAGGGTCAAGCGGGCAGGTTGTTGGGCGGCCGGCCGTCACAAGACGCGATATTTCATCTGGAGAGAGAGGGGAGAAAGAGGTCAGAGCACAGGGTAGGGCAGTGTGAGCAGAACCAGCGGTGTCGTTTGACTTAGCAAACGAGGATCGGATGTCGTCGACCTTCTTTTCAAAATGGTTGACGAAGTCATCTGCAGAGAGGGAGGAGGGGGAGGGGGAGGAGGATTCAGGAGGGAGGAGAAGGTGGCAAAGAGCTTCCTAGGGTTAGAGGCAGATGCTTGGAATTTAGAGTGGTAGAAAGTGGCTTTAGCAGCAGAGAGAGAAGAGGAAAATGTAGAGAGGAGGGAGTGAAAGGATGCCAGGTCCGCAGGGAGGCGAGTTTTCCTCCATATCCGCTCGGCTGCCCGGAGCCCTGTTCTGTGAGCTCGCAATGAGTCGTCGAGCCACGGAGCGGGAGGGGAGGACCGAGCCGGCCTGGAGGATAGGGGACATAGAGAGTCAAAGGATGCAGAAAGGGAGGAGAGGAGGGTTGAGGAGGCAGAATCAGGAGATAGGTTGGAGAAGGTTTGAGCAGAGGGAAGAGATGATAGGATGGAAGAGGAGAGAGTAGCGGGGGAGAGAGAGCGAAGGTTGGGACGGCGCGATACCATCCGATTAGGGGCAGTGTGGGAAGTGTTGGATGAGAGCGAGAGGGAAAAGGATACAAGGTAGTGGTCGGAGACTTGGAGGGGAGTTGCAATGAGGTTAGTGGAAGAACAGCATCTAGTAAAGATGAGGTCGAGCGTATTTCCTGCCTTGTGAGTAGGGGGGGAAGGTGAGAGGGTGAGGTCAAAAGAGGAGAGGAGTGGAAAGAAGGAGGCAGAGAGGAATGAGTCAAAGGTAGATGTGGGGAGGTTAAAGTCGCCCAGAACTGTGAGAGGTGAGCCGTCCTCAGGAAAGGAGCTTATCAAGGCATCAAGCTCATTGATGAACCCATTTGAGACCAATCTTTAACTTCCTGACTGATGTCTTGAGATGTTGCTTCATTAGATCAACGTAATTTTCCAACCTCATGATGCCATCTATTTTGTGAAGTGCACCAGTCCCTCCTGCAGCAAAGCACCCCCACAACATGATGCTGCCACCCCCGTGCTTCACGGTTGGGATGATGTTCATCGGCTTGAAAGCATCCCCCTTTTTCCTCCAAACATAACAATGTTTATTATGGCCAAACAGTTCTATTGTTGTTTCATCAGATCAGAGGACATTTCTCCAAAAAGTATGATCTTTGTCCCCATGTGCAGTTGCAAAGAGGAGTCTAGCTTTTTTATGGTGGTTTTGGAGCAGTGGCTTCTTCCTTGCTGAATGGCCTTTCATGTTATGTCGATATAGGACTCGTTTAACTGTGTATATAGATACTTTTGTGCCTGTTTCCTCCAGCATCTTCACAAGGTCCTTTGCTGTTGTTCTGGGATTGATTTGCACATTTCGCACCAAAGTACGTTCATCTCTAGGAGACAGAACGCATCTCCTTCCTGAGCGGTATGACGGCTTCGTGGTCCCATGGTGTTTATACTTGTGTACTATTGTTTCTACAGATGAACATGGTACCTTCATGCAGTTGGAAATTACTCTCAAGGATGAACCAGTCTTGTGGAGGTCTACAATTTGTTTTCTGAGGTCTTGGCTGTTTTCTATAGATTTTCCCATGATGTCAAGCAAAGAGGCACTGAGTTTGAAGGTAGGCCTTAAAATACATCCACAGGTACACCTCCAATTGACTCAAATGATGTCAGTTAGCCAACCAGAAGCTTCTAAAGCCATGACATAATTGTCTGGAATATTCCAAGTTGTTTAAAGGCACAGTCAACTTAGTGTATGTAAACTTCTGACCCACTGCACATGTATTGTGTCCTGCACAAAGTAGAACCGACTATAGTTTGTTAACTAGACATTTGTGGAGTGGTTGAAAAACTTGTTCTAGTGACTCCAACCTAAGTGTACGTAAACTTCCTACTACAACTGTCTGACTTCGGGTTAACATATTTGACTTGGGAATAGTTTGACTACCCAAGTACCCTACAACTAGTCTTCCAGCATTTCTCCTTTAAATCACTCGTCTGTTAGGGAACGTCAGGATCTTGGCCCATCGCCAGGAAACATTATTGATTTTCTCTCCAAAATAGCTCCAAACAGTCAACCGGCGGCAATTAACCCCTTGATTCATCAATGAGGTGGAGGGAAATTGCCAAGATTATCATCATCCCTGGCTCCCTGAGTGTAACTGAAACAGAGGGGAGATGGAAAGAAGAGGAAATGTGGTAATGAAACAGAGAAGACATAGTAATGAGAGAGAGGAGAGATGGAGAGATAGTAATGAGAGAGGGGAGAGATGGAGAGATAGTAATGAAGGAGAGGAGAGATGGAGAGATAGTAATGAGAGAGAAGAGAGATGGAGAGATAGTAATGAGAGAGAGGAGAGATGGAGAGATAGTAATGAAGGAGAGGAGAGATGGAGAGATGGAGAGATAGTAATGAAGGAGAGGATAGATGGAGAGATAGTAATGAAGGAGAGGAGAGATGGAGAGATAGTAATGAAGGAGAGGAGAGATGGAGAGATAGTAATGAGAGAGAGGAGAGATGGAGAGATAGTAATGAGAGAGAGGAGAGATGGAGAGATAGTAATGAAGGAGAGGAGAGATGGAGAGATAGTAATGAAGGAGAGGATAGATGGAGAGATAGTAATGAAGGAGAGGAGAGATGGAGAGATAGTAATGAAGGAGAGAGAGATGGAGAGATGTGAGAGAGAAGAGAGTAATGAGTAATGAGAGAGGAGAGATGGAGAGATAGTAATGAAGGAGAGGAGAGATGGAGAGATAGTAATGAGAGAGAAGAGATGTGGAGAGATAGTAATGAGAGAGAGGAGAGATGGAGAGATGATAATTAAATAGAGGACAGATGGAGAGATAGTAATGAAGGAGAGGAGAGATGGAGAGATAGTAATGAAAGGGAGATGGGAATGAATGAAAATATAGATACTGTATGTATCTGTCTGACTCTGTGTTTCTCTCTCTCTCTTTCCCTCACACCCTCTCTCTTTCCCTCTCTGTCCCTCTCTCTTCCTCTCTCTCTGTCCCTCTCTCTCCCTCTCTCTCTGTCCCTCCCTCTCTCTCTGTCCCTCCCTCCCTCCCTCTCCCTTATCTCTCTCTCTTTCCCTTCCTCCCAGTCTCTCTCTCTCTCTCTCTCTCTCTCTCTCTCTCTCTCTCTCTCACAGATCCGTGTCATTCATCATTGCTTGGAGCCATCCCCTACTGTTAAACGTTATCCGTTAACACCGATTGGCATTACTTAAAACCTTTACAGCGAGAACCAGAACCTTGACACCATGTTATGTTAATCATTGTTCTGTTAATGGGAGGTTAACACACTACATAGTGTGTTAAGGAAGGAACTTGGCACAGTCTGGTTCAATGAAAACAACATTGATTTCCTATGGACGGATGAAGGCTTCCTGCTAGGTCACAGGCCAAGCATGAGTCCCAAATGACACCATACCCTATGGACATTGGCCAAAAGTAGAAGACTATATAGGGAATAGTGGGTCATTTGGAACACATCCCACAATTCAATTCAAGGGGCTTTATTAGCATGGGAAACACATGTTAACATTAGCAAGTGAAAAAGATAATAAACAAAAGTGAAATAAACAATAAAAAAATGAATAGTTGGGAGTTTATCAACATTGGATTTGTTTTCAAATTATTTGTGAATTGTTTGTGGGTCTGTGTAATCCGAGGGAAATATGTCTCTCTAATATGGTCATTATCACGCCTTGGTCATTATATTTTGTGTTTTTGTTATATAGTTGGTCAGGCTGTGACATGGGTTTATGTGTTGTATTTCGTATTGGGGTTTTGTATTATTGGGATTGTGTTGTTAGGCTTGGCTGCCTGAGGCGGTTCTCAATTAAGAGTCAGGTGCTTCTCGTTGTCTCGGATTGGGAACCGTATTTAGGTAGCCTGAGTTCACGTTGTATTTCGTGGGTGATTGTCCTGTCTCTGTGTTGTAGTCACCAGATAGGCTGTAATTAGTGTCACGTTCCGTTTGTTGTTTTGTATTCTCACAGTTATTTCTTGTATCACGTTTTTCTTCATTAAAGTAACATGAGTAACCTACACGCTGCATTTCGGTCCGACTCTCTTTCCACAAACGAAGAACGCCGTTACAGTCATACATTGGGCAGGAGGTTAGGATGTACAGCTCAGTTTCCACCTCATTTTGTGGGCAGTGAGCACATAGCCTGTCTTCTCTTGAGAGCCAGGTCTGCTCAAGTCAAATCAAATCAAATTGTATATGTCAGATGCACCGAATACATCAAGTAAACTGCTAACATACATAGAAATAGAATTAAGAAAGTATTGACTATGTAAACTAAAGAACAAAAAAATATAATGCAAAGTAACAATGAAATGATGATAACAAAGCTACATACAGGGAGGACAGGTACAGAGTCAATGTGTGGGGGGTACAGGTTAGTCGAGGTTATTTGTAGAAGTAGGTAGAGTGACTATACATAGATAATCAACAGAGAGTATCAGCAGTGTAAAAACAAAGGGGAAATGGTGTCAATATAAATAGTCTGGATGGAAAGGGAGGAGAGAGGGAATCCCTAGCACAACATGGAGGAGAGAGGGAAGCACAACATGGGGGAAGAGAGGGAAGCCCTAGCACAACATGGAGGAGAGAGGGAAGCCCTAGCACAACATGGGGGAAGAAGGGAAGCCCTAGCACAACATGGAGAAGAAAGGGAAGCCCTAGCACAACATGTGGGGAAGAAAGGGAAGCCCTAGCACAACATGGAGAAGAAAGGGAAGCCCTAGCACAACATGGAGAAGAAAGGGAAGCCCTAGCACAACATGGGGAAGAGAGCACAACATGGGGAAGAGAGGGAAGCCCTAGCACAACATGGAGAAGAAAGGGAAGCCCTAGCACAACATGGGGGAAGAGAGGGAAGCCCTAGCACAACATGGAGAAGAAAGGGAAGCCCTAGCACAACATGGAGAAGAAAGGGAAGCCCTAGCACAACATGGAGAAGAAAGGGAAGCCCTAGCACAACATGGAGAAGAAAGGGAAGCCCTAGCACAACATGGGGAAGAAAGGGAAGCCCTAGCACAACATGGAGAAGAAAGGGAAGCCCTAGCACAACATGGGGGAAGAAAGGGAAGCCCGAGCACAACATGGAGAAGAAAGGGAAGCCCTAGCACAACATGTGGGGAAGAGAGGGAAGCCCTAGCACAACATGGAGAAGAAAGGGAAGCCCTAGCACAACATGGGGGAAGAAAGGGAAGCCCTAGCACAACATGGAGAAGAAAGGGAAGCCCTAGCACAACATGGAGAAGAAAGGAAGCCCTAGCACAACATGGGGATGGAGCACAACAAGAAAAGGAAGCCCTAGCACAACATGGAGAAAGAAAGGAAGCCCTAGCACAACATGGGGGAAGAGAGGGAAGCCCTAGCACAACATGGAGAAGAAAGGGAAGCCCTAGCACAACATGGAGAAGAAAGGGAAGCCCTAGCACAACATGGAGAAGAAAGGGAAGCCCTAGCACAACATGGAGAAGAAAGGGAAGCCCTAGCACAACATGGGGGAAGAAAGGGAAGCCCTAGCACAACATGGAGAAGAAAGGGAAGCCCTAGCACAACATGGGGGAAGAAAGGGAAGCCCGAGCACAACATGGAGAAGAAAGGGAAGCCCTAGCACAACATGTGGGGAAGCGAGGGAAGCCCTAGCACAACATGGAGAAGAAAGGGAAGCCCTAGCACAACATGGGGGAAGAGAGGGAAGCCCTAGCACAACATGGAGAAGAAAGGGAAGCCCTAGCACAACATGGGGGAAGAGAGGGAAGCCCTAGCACAACATGGAGAAGAAAGGGAAGCCCTAGCACAACATGGAGAAGAAAGGGAAGCCCTAGCACAACATGGAGAAGAAAGGGAAGCCCTAGCACAACATGGGGGAAGAAAGGGAAGCCCTAGCACAACATGGAGAAGAAAGGGAAGCCCTAGCACAACATGGGGGAAGAAAGGGAAGCCCTAGCACAACATGGAGAAGAAAGGGAAGCCCTAGCACAACATGGAGAAGAAAGGGAAGCCCTAGCACAACATGGAGAAGAAAGGGAAGCCCTAGCACAACATGGGGGAAGAAAGGGAAGCCCTATCACAACATGGAGAAGAAAGGGAAGCCCTAGCACAACATGGGGGAAGAAAGGGAAGCCCGAGCACAACATGGAGAAGAAAGGGAAGCCCTAGCACAACATGGGGAAGAAAGGAAGCCCTAGCACAACATGGAGAAGAAAGGGAAGCCCTAGCACAACATGGGGAAGAGAGGAAGCCCTAGCACAACATGGAGAAGAAAGGAAGCCCTAGCACAACATGGAGAAGAAGGAAGCCCTAGCACAACATGGGGGAAGAAAGGAAGCCCTAGCACAACATGGAGAAGAAAGGGAAGCCCTAGCACAACATGGAGAAGAAAGGGAAGCCCTAGCACAACATGGGGGAAGAGAGGGAAGCCCTAGCACAACATGGAGAAGAAAGGGAAGCCCTAGCACAACATGGGGGAAGAGAGGGAAGCCCTAGCACAACATGGAGAAGAAAGGGAAGCCCTAGCACAACATGGAGAAGAAAGGGAAGCCCTAGCACAACATGGAGAAGAAAGGGAAGCCCTAGCACAACATGGAGAAGAAAGGAAGCCCTAGCACAACATGGGGGAAGAAAGGAAGCCCTATCACAACATGGAGAAGAAAGGAAGCCCTAGCACAACATGGGGAAGAAAGGAAGCCCTAGCACAACATGGAGAAGAAAGGGAAGCCCTAGCACAACATGTGGGGAAGCGAGGGAAGCCCTAGCACAACATGGAGAAGAAAGGAAGCCCTAGCACAACATGGGGAAGAAAGGAAGCCCTAGCACAACATGGAGAAGAAAGGGAAGCCCTAGCACAACATGGGGGAAGAAAGGAGAGCACAACAAGGGAAGAGGGAAGCCCTAGCACAACATGGAGAAGAAAGGAAGCCCTAGCACAACATGGAGAAGAAAGGGAAGCCCTAGCACAACATGGGGGAAGAAGAGGAAGCCCTAGCACAACATGGAGAAGAAAGGAAGCCCTAGCACAACATGGAGAAGAAAGGAAGCCCTAGCACAACATGGGGGGAAGAGAGGGAAGCCCTAGCACAACATGGGGAAGAAGGGAAGCCCTAGCACAACATGGAGAAGAAAGGGAAGCCCTAGCACAACATGGAGAAGAAAGGGAAGCCCTAGCACAACATGGGGGAAGAAAGGAGAGCACAACATGTAGGTAAGAGAGGGAAGCCCTAGCACAACATGGAGGAGAGAGTGAAGCCCTAGCACAACATGGAGAAGAAAGGGAAGCCCTTGCACAACATGGAGAAGAAAGGGAAGCCCTAGCACAACATGGGGGGAAGAGAGGGAAGCCCTAGCACAACATGGAGAAGAAAGGGAAGCCCTAGCACAACATGGAGAAGAAAGGGAAGCCCTAGCACAACATGGAGAAGAAAGGAAGCCCTAGCACAACATGGGGGAAGAAAGGAGAGCACAACATGTAGGTAAGAGAGGGAAGCCCTAGCACAACATGGAGGAGAGAGGAAGCCCTAGCACAACATGGAGCCCTTGCACAACAGAAAAGGGAAGCCCTAGCACAACATGGGGGGGAAGAGAGGAAGCCCTAGCACAACATGGAGAAGAAAGGAAGCCCTAGCACAACATGGAGAAGAAAGGGAAGCCCTAGCACAACATGGGGGAAGAGAGGGAAGCCCTAGCACAACATGGAGAAGAAATGGAAGCCCTAGCACAACATGGAGAAGAAAGGGAAGCCCTAGCACAACATGGGGGGAAGAGAGGGAAGCCCTAGCACAACATGGGGGAAGAGAGGGAAGCCCTAGCACAACATGGAGAAGAAAGGGAAGCCCTAGCACAACATGGAGAAGAAAGGGAAGCCCTAGCACAACATGGGGGAAGAAAGAAGAGCACAACATGTAGGTAAGAGAGGGAAGCCCTAGCACAACATGGAGAAGGGAAGCCCTAGCACAACATGGAGAAGAAAGGGAAGCCCTTGCACAACATGGGGAGAAGAAAGGGAAGCCCTAGCACAACATGGAGAATAAGGGAAGCCCTAGCACAACATGGGGGGAAGAAAGGGAAGCCCTAGCACAACATGGAGAAGAAAGGGAAGCCCTAGCAGAACATGGAGAAGAAAGGGAAGCCCTAACACAACACGGGGAAAGAAAGAAGAGCACAACTTGTTGGGAAGAGAGGGAAGCCCTAGCACAACATGGAGAAGAAAGGGAAGCCCTAGCACAACATGGAGAAGAAAGGGAAGCCCTAGCACAACATGGAGAAGAAAGGGAAGCCCTTGCACAACATGGGGGGAAGAAAGGGAAGCCCTAGCACAACATGGAGAAGAAAGGGAAGCCCTAGCACAACATGGGGGAAGAAAGGGAAGCCCGAGCACAACATGGAGAAGAAAGGGAAGCCCTAGCACAACATGTGGGGAAGAAAGGGAAGCCCTAGCACAACATGGAGAATAAGGGAAGCCCTAGCACAACATGGGGGGAAGAAAGGGAAGCCCTAGCACAACATGGAGAAGAAAGGGAAGCCCTAGCACAACATGGAGAAGAAAGGGAAGCCCTAACACAACACGGGGAAAGAAAGAAGAGCACAACTTGTAGGGAAGAGAGGGAAGCCCTAGCACAACATGGAGAAGAAAGGGAAGCCCTAGCACAACATGGAGAAGAAAGGGAAGCCCTAGCACAACATGGGGGGAAGAGAGGGAAGCCCTAGCACAACATGGGGGAAGAGAGGGAAGCCCTAGCACACCATGGAGAAGAAAGGGAAGCCCTAGCACAACATGCGGGGAAGAGAGGGAAGCCCTAGCACAACATGGAGAAGAAAGGGAAGCCCTAGCACAACATGGAGAAGAAAGGGAAGCCCTAGCACAACATGGGGAAGAAAGGGAGCACAACATGGAGAAGAAAGGAAGCCCTAGCACAACATGGAGAAGAAAGGGAAGCCCTAGCACAACATGGGGAAGAAAGGGAAGCCCTAGCACAACATGGAGAATAAGGGAAGCCCTAGCACAACATGGGGGGAAGAAAGGGAAGCCCTAGCACAACATGGAGAAGAAAGGGAAGCCCTAGCACAACATGGAGAAGAAAGGGAAGCCCTAACACAACACGGGGAAAGAAAGAAGAGCACAACTTGTAGGGAAGAGAGGGAAGCCCTAGCACAACATGGAGAAGAAAGGGAAGCCCTAGCACAACATGGAGAAGAAAGGGAAGCCCTAGCACAACATGGGGGGAAGAGAGGGAAGCCCTAGCACAACATGGGGGAAGAGAGGGAAGCCCTAGCACACCATGGAGAAGAAAGGGAAGCCCTAGCACAACATGCGGGGAAGAGAGGGAAGCCCTAGCACAACATGGAGAAGAAAGGGAAGCCCTAGCACAACATGGAGAAGAAAGGGAAGCCCTAGCACAACATGGGGGAAGAAAGGAGAGCACAACATGTAGGTAAGAGAGGGAAGCCCTAGCACAACATGGAGAAGAAAGGGAAGCCCTAGCACAACATGGAGAAGAAAGGGAAGCCCTAGCACAACATGGGGGGGAGAAAGGGAAGCCCTAGCACAACATGGGGGAAGAAAGGGAAGCCCTAGCACAACATGGGGGGAGGAAGGGAAGCCCTAGCACAAAATGAAGAAGAAAAGGAAGCCCTAGCACAACATGGAGAAGAAAGGGAAGCCCTAGCACAACATGGGGGAAGAGAGGGAAGCCCTAGCACAACATGGGGGAAGAAAGAAGAGCACAACATGGGGGGAAGAAAGGGAAGCCCTAGCACAACATGGGGGAAGAGAGGGAAGCCCTAGCACAACATGGAGAAGAAAGGGAAGCCCTAGCACAACATGGAGAAGAAAGGGAAGCCCTAGCTCAACATGGAGAAGAAAGGGAAGCCCTAGCACAACATGGGGAAGAGAGGGAAGCCCTAGCACAACAAAGAAAGGGGGGAAGAGAGGAAGCCCTAGCACAACATGGGGGAAGAGAGGGAAGCCCTAGCACAACATGGGGAAGAGAGGGAAGCCCTAGCACAACATGGAGAAGAAAGGGAAGCCCTAGCACAACATGGAGAAGAAAGGGAAGCCCTAGCACAACATGGAGAAAAAAGGGAAGCCCTAGCACAACATGGGGGGAAGAAAGGGAAGCCCTAGCATAACATGGAGAAGAAAGGGAAGCCCTAGCACAACATGAAGGGAAGATGGAGGGAAGCACAACATGGGGAAGAAGGGCACAACATGGGGGAAGGGGGGAAGAAAGGGAAGCCCTAGCACAACATGGGGGAAGAGAGGGAAGCCCTAGCACAACATGGAGAAGAAAGGGAAGCCCTAGCACAACATGGAGAAGAAAGGGAAGCCCTAGCTCAACATGGAGAAGAAAGGGAAGCCCTAGCACAACATGGGGGGAAGAGAGGGAAGCCCTAGCACAACATGGGGGGAAGAGAGGGAAGCCCTAGCACAACATGGGGGGAAGAGAGGGAAGCCCTAGCACAACATGGAGAAGAAAGGGAAGCCCTAGCACAACATGGAGAAGAAAGGGAAGCCCTAGCACAACATGGAGAAGAAAGGGAAGCCCTAGCACAACATGGGGGAAGAAAGGAAGCCCTAGCACAACATGGGAAGAAAGGGAAGCCCTAGCACAACATGGGGGAAGAGAGGAAGCCCTAGCACAACATGGGGGAAGAAAGGAGAGCACAACATGGGGGGAAGAGAGGGAAGCCCTAGCACAACATGGAGAAGAAAGGGAAGCCCTAGCACAACATGGAGAAAAAAGGGAAGCCCTAGCACAACATGGGGGGAAGAAAGGGAAGCCCTAGCATAACATGGAGAAGAAAGGGAAGCCCTAGCACAACATGAAGGGAAGAGAGGGAAGCCCTAGCACAACATGGGGGAAGAGAGGGAAGCCCTAGCACAACATGGGGGAAGAAGGAAGCCCTAGCACAACATGGAGAAGAAAGGAAGCCCTAGCACAACATGGAGAAGAAAGGGAAGCCCTAGCACAACATGGAGAAGAAAGGGAAGCCCTAGCACAACATGGGGAAGAAAGGAAGCCCTAGCACAACATGGAGAAGAAAGGGAAGCCCTAGCACAACATGGGGGAAGAAAGGGAAGCCAGGCACAACATGGAGAAGAAAGGAAGAGCACAACATGGGGGTAGGAGAGGGAGCCCTAGCAAACATGGAGAAGAAAGGGAAGCCCTAGCACAACATGGGGAAGAAAGGAAGCCCTAGCACAACATGGGGGAAGAAGAGGAAGCCCTAGCACAACATGGGAAGAAAGGAAGCCCTAGCACAACATGGAGAAGAAAGGGAAGCCCTAGCACAACATGAAGGGAAGAGAGGGAAGCCCTAGCACAACATGGGGGAAGAAAGAAGAGCACAACATGGGGGGAAGAAAGGGAAGCCCTAGCACAACATGGGGGAAGAAAGGGAAGCCCTAGCACAACATGGAGAAGAAAGGGAAGCCCTAGCACAACATGGAGAAGAAAGGGAAGCCCTAGCACAACATGGGGGAAGAAGGGAAGCCCTAGCACAACATGGGGAAGAGAGGGAAGCCCTAGCACAACATGGGGGAAGAGAGGAAGCCCTAGCACAACATGGAGAAGAAAGGGAAGCCCTAGCACAACATGGAGAAGAAAAGGGAAGCCCTAGCACAACATGGAGAAGAAAGGGAAGCCCTAGCACAACATGGGGAAGAAAGGAAGCCCTAGCACAACATGGAGAAGAAAGGGAAGCCCTAGCACAACATGGGGAAGAGAGGGAAGCCCTAGCACAACATGGGGGAAGAAAGGAGGCACAAAGAAGAGGGAAGCCCTAGCACAACATGGGGGAAGAAAGGAAGCCCTAGCACAACATGGGGAAGAAAGGGAAGCCCTAGCACAACATGGGGGGAAGAGAGGGAAGCCCTAGCACAACATGGGGAAGAAAGGGAAGCACAACATGGGGGAGGAGAGGGAAGCCCTAGCACAACATGGAGAAGAAGGGAAGCCCTAGCACAACATGGGGGAAGAAAGGGAAGCCTCTAGCACAACATGGGGAAGAAGGGAAGCCCTAGCACAACATGGGGAAGAAGGGAGGCCCTAGCACAACATGGAGAAGAAAGGAAGCCCTAGCACAACATGGGGGGAAGAAAGGGAAGCCCTAGGACGCACAACATGGGGAAGAAAGGGAAGCCCTAGCACAACATGGAGAAGAAAGGAAGCCCTAGCACAACATGGAGAAGAAAGGGAAGCCCTAGCACAACATGGGGGAAGAGAGGAAGCCCTAGCACAACATGGGAAGAAAGGGAAGCCCTAGCACAACATGGGGGAAGAAAGGAAGCCCTAGCACAACATGGGGGAAGAAAGGGAAGCCCTAGCACAACATGGGGGAAGAAAGGAAGCCCTAGCACAACATGGGGGGAAGAGAGGGACAACATGGGGAGGAGAAAGCCCTAGCACAACATGGGGGGAAGAAAGGGAAGCCCTAGCACAACATGGGGGAAGAGAGGGAGGCCCTACAACAACATGGGGGAAGAAAGAAGAGCACAACATGGGGGGGAGAAAGGGAAGCCCTAGCACAACATGGGGGAAGAAAGGAAGCCCTAGCACAACATGGGGAAGAAAGGGAAGCACAACATGGGGAAGAGAGGGAAGCCCTAGCACAACATGGGGGAAGAAAGGAAAAGGGGAAGAGCACAACATGGGGAGGCCCTACAACAACATGGGGGAAGAAAGGGAAGAGCACAACATGGGGAGAAAGGAAGCCCTAGCACAACATGGGGGAAGAGAGGGAAGCCCTAGCACAACATGGGGGAAGAAAGAAGAGTACAACATGGGGGAAGAAAGGGAAGCCCTAGCACAACATGGGGGAAGAGAGGGAAGCCCTAGCACAACATGGAGAAGAAAGGGAAGCCCTAGCACAACATGGGGGGAGAAAGGGAAGCCCTAGCACAACATGGGGGAAGAAAGGGAAGCCCTAGCACAACATGGGGGGAGGAAGGGAAGCCCTAGCACAAAATGAAGAAGAAAAGGAAGCCCTAGCACAACATGGAGAAGAAAGGGAGGCCCTAGCACAACACATGGGGGAAGGCCCTAGCACAACATGGGGGAAGAAAGAAGAGCACAACATGGGGGAAGGGAAGCCCTAGCACAACATGGGGGAAGAGAGGGAAGCCCTAGCACAACATGGAGAAGAAAGGGAAGCCCTAGCACAACATGGAGAAGGGAAGCACAACATGGAGAAGAAAGGGAAGCCCTAGCACAACATGGGGGGGAAGAGAGGGAAGCCCTAGCACAACATGGGGGAAGAGGGAAGCCCTAGCACAACATGGGGGAAGAGAGGGAAGCCCTAGCACAACATGGGGGAAGAAGGGAAGCCCTAGCACAACATGGGGGAAGAGAGGGAAGCCCTAGCACAACATGAAGGGGAAGAAAAGGAAGCCCTAGCACAACATGGGGGGAAGAGGGAAAGCACAACATGGAGAAGAAAGGGAAGCCCTAGCACAACATGGAGAAGAAAGGAAGCCCTAGCACAACATGGGGGGAAGAAAGGGAAGCCCTAGCACAACATGAAGGGAAGAGAGGGAAGCCCTAGCAAAACATGGAGAAGAAAGGGAAGCCCTAGCACAACATGGGGGAAGAAAGGGAAGCCCTAGCACAACATGGGGGGAAATGAGAGGGAAGCCCTAGCACAACATGGGGGAAGAAAGGAGAGCACAACATGGGGGTAGGAGAGGGAAGCCCTAGCAAAAAACATGGAGAAGAAAGGGAAGCCCTAGCACAACATGGGGGAAGAAAGGGAAGCTCTAGCACAACATGGGGGGAAGAGAGGGAAGCCCTAGCACAACATGGGGGGAAGAGAGGGAGGCCCTAGCACAACATGGAGAAGAAAGGGAAGCCCTAGCACAACATGGGGGGAAGAAAGGGAAGCCCTAGGACGACATGGGGGGAAGAAAGGGAAGCCCTAGCACAACATGGAGAAGAAAGGGAAGCCCTAGCACAACATGGAGAAGAAAGGGAAGCCCTAGCACAACATGGGGGGAAGAGAGGGAAGCCCTAGCACAACATGGAGAAGAAAGGGAAGCCCTAGCACAACATGGGGGGAAGAAAGGGAAGCCCTAGCACAACATGGGGAAGAAAGGGAAGCCCTAGCACAACAGGGGAAGAAAGGGAAGCACAACATGGGGGAAGAGAGGGAAGCCCTAGCACAACATGGGGGGAAGAAAGGGAAGCCCTAGCACAACATGGGGGAAGAAAGGGAAGCCCTAGCACAACATGGAGAAGAAAGGGAAGCCCTAGCACAACATGGAGAAGAAAGGGAAGCCCTAGCACAACATGGGGGAAGAGAGGGAAGCCCTAGCACAACATGGAGAAGAAAGGGAAGCCCTAGCACAACATGGGGGAAGAAAGGGAAGCCCTAGCACAACATGGGGGAAGAGAGGGAAGCCCTAGCACAACATGGAGAAGAAAGGAAGCCCTAGCACAACATGGGGGAAAGGGAAGCCCTAGGACAACATGGGGGAAGAAAGGGAAGCCCTAGCACAACATGGAGAAGAAAGGAAGCCCTAGCACAACATGGAGAAGAAAGGGAAGCCCTAGCACAACATGGGGGGAAGAGAGGGAAGCCTAGCACAACATGGGGGAAGAGAGGGAAGCCCTAGCACAACATGGGGGAAGAGAGGGAGGCCCTAGCACAACATGGAGAAGAAAGGGAAGCCCTAGCACAACATGGGGGGAAGAAAGGGAAGCCCTAGCACGACATGGGGGGAAGAAAGGAAGCCCTAGCACAACATGGAGAAGAAAGGAAGCCCTAGCACAACATGGAGAAGAAAGGGAAGCCCTAGCACAACATGGGGGAAGAGAGGAAGCCCTAGCACAACATGGAGAAGAAAGGGAAGCCCTAGCACAACATGGGGGAAGAAAGGGAAGCCCTAGCACAACATGGGGAAGAAAGGGAAGAAGCCCTAGCACAACAGGGGAAGAAAGGGAAGCACAACATGGGGGAAGAGAGGGAAGCCCTAGCACAACATGGGGGGAAGAAAGGGAAGCCCTAGCACAACATGGGGGAAGAGAGGGAAGCCCTACAACAACATGGGGGAAGAAAGAAGAGCACAACATGGGGGAGAAAGGAAGCCCTAGCACAACATGGGGGAAGAAAGGGAAGCCCTAGCACAACAGGGGGAAGAAAGGGAAGCACAACATGGGGGAAGAGAGGGAAGCCCTAGCACAACATGGGGGAAGAAAGGGAAGCCCTAGCACAACATGGGGGAAGAGAGGGAGGCCCTACAACAACATGGGGGAAGAAAGAAGAGCACAACATGGGGGAAGAAAGGGAAGCCCTAGCACAACATGGGGGAAGAGAGGGAAGCCCTAGCACAACATGGAGAAGAAAGGGAAGCCCTAGCACAACATGGGGGGAGAAAGGGAAGCCCTAGCACAACATGGGGGAAGAAAGGGAAGCCCTAGCACAACATGGGGGGAGGAAGGGAAGCCCTAGCACAAAATGAAGAAGAAAAGGAAGCCCTAGCACAACATGGAGAAGAAAGGGAGGCCCTAGCACAACATGGGGGAAGAGAGGGAAGCCCTAGCACAACATGGGGGAAGAAAGAAGAGCACAACATGGGGGGAAGAAAGGGAAGCCCTAGCACAACATGGGGGAAGAGAGGGAAGCCCTAGCACAACATGGAGAAGAAAGGGAAGCCCTAGCACAACATGGAGAAGGGAAGCCCTAGCTCAACATGGAGAAGAAAGGGAAGCCCTAGCACAACATGGGGGGAAGAGAGGGAAGCCCTAGCACAACATGGGGGGAAGAGAGGGAAGCCCTAGCACAACATGGGGGAAGAGAGGGAAGCCCTAGCACAACATGGGGGAAGAGAGGGAAGCCCTAGCACAACATGGAGAAGAAAGGGAAGCCCTAGCACAACATGGAGAAGAAAGGGAAGCCCTAGCACAACATGGAGAAAAAAGGGAAGCCCTAGCACAACATGGGGGGAAGAAAGGGAAGCCCTAGCACAACATGAAGGGAAGAGAGGGAAGCCCTAGCACAACATGGGGGAAGAATGGAGAGCACAACATGGGGGTAGGAGAGGGAAGCCCTAGCAAAACATGGAGAAGAAAGGGAAGCCCTAGCACAACATGGGGAAGAAAGGGAAGCCTAGCACAACATGGGGGAAGAGAGGAAGCCCTAGCACAACATGGGGGAAGAGAGGGAAGCCCTAGCACAACATGGGAGAAGAAAGGGAAGCCCTAGCACAACATGGGGGAAGAAAGGAGAGCACAACATGGGGAAGAGAGGGAAGCCCTAGCAAAACATGGAGAAGAAAGGGAAGCCCTAGCACAACATGGGGGAAGAAAGGGAAGCCCTAGCACAACATGGGGGAAGAGAGGGAAGCCCTAGCACAACATGGGGGAAGAGAGGGAAGCCCTAGCACAACATGGAGAAGAAAGGGAAGCCCTAGCACAACATGGGGGGAAGAAAGGGAAGCCCTAGCACGACATGGGGGGAAGAAAGGGAAGCCCTAGCACAACATGGAGAAGAAAGGGAAGCACAACATGGGGGAAGAGAGGGAAGCCCTAGCACAACATGGGGGAAGAAAGGAAGCCCTAGCACAACATGGGGGAAGAGAGGGAAGCCCTAGCACAACATGGAGAAGAAAGGGAAGCCCTAGCACAACATGGAGAAGAAAGGGAAGCACAACATGGAGAAGAAAGGGAAGCACAACATGGGGGAAGAGAGGGAAGCCCTAGCACAACATGGGGGGAAGAGAGGGAAGCCCTAGCACAACATGGAGAAGAAAGGAAGCCCTAGCACAACATGGGGGAAGAAAGGAAGCCCTAGCACAACATGGGGGAAGAAAGGAAGCCCTAGCACAACATGGAGAAGAAAGGGAAGCCCTAGCACAACATGGAGAAGAAAGGGAAGCCCTAGCACAACATGGGGGGAAGAGAGGGAAGCCCTAGCACAACATGGGGGAAGAGAGGAAGCCCTAGCACAACATGGGAAGAGAGGGAAGCCCTAGCACAACATGGGGAAGAAAGGAAGCCCTAGCACAACATGGGGAAGAGAGGGAAGCCCTAGCACAACATGGAGAAGAAAGGGAAGCACAACATGGGGGAAGAGAGGGAAGCCCTAGCACAACATGCGGGGAAGAAAGGGAAGCCCTAGCACAACATGGAGGAGAGAGGGAAGCCCTAGCACAACATGGGGGGAAGAGAGGGAAGCTCTAGCACAACATGGGGGAAGAAAGAAGAGCACAACATGGGGGGAAGAAAGGGAAGCCCTAGCACAACATGGAGAAGAAAGGGAAGCCCTAGCACAACATGGAGAAGAAAGGGAAGCCCTAGCACAACATGGGGGGAAGAGAGGGAAGCCCTAGCACAACATGGGGGAAAAGAGGGAAGCCCTAGCACAACATGGGGGGAAGAGAGGGAAGCCCTAGCACAACATGGAGAAGAAAGGGAAGCCCTAGCACAACATGGAGAAGAAAGGGAAGCCCTAGCACAACATGGAGAAGAAAGGGAAGCCTGGCACAACATGGGGGGAAGAGAGGGAAGCCCTAGCACAACATGGGGGAAGAAAGGAGAGCACAACATGGGGGAAGAGAGGGAAGCCCTAGCAAAACATGGAGAAGAAAGGGAAGCCCTAGCACAACATGGGGGAAGAAAGGGAAGCTCTAGCACAACATGGGGGGAAGAGAGGGAAGCCCTAGCACAACATGGGGGAAGAGAGGGAAGCCCTAGCACAACATGGAGAAGAAAGGGAAGCCCTAGCACAACATGGGGGAAGAAAGGGAAGCTCTAGCACAACATGAGGGGAAGAGAGGGAAGCCCTAGCACAACATGGGGGAAGAGAGGGAAGCCCTAGCACAACATGGAGAAGAAAGGGAAGCCCTAGCACAACATGGGGGGAAGAAAGGGAAGCCCTAGCACGACATGGGGGGAAGAAAGGGAAGCCCTAGCACAACAGGAGAAGAAAGGGAAGCACAACATGGGGGAGAGAGGGAAGCCCTAGCACAACATGGGGGGAAGAAAGGGAAGCCCTAGCACAACATGGGGGAAGAGAGGGAAGCCCTAGCACAACATGGAGGAGAGAGGGAAGCCCTAGCACAACATGGGGGGAAGAGAGGGAAGCCCTAGCACAACATGGGGGAAGAAAGAAGAGCACAACATGGGGGGGAGAAAGGGAAGCCCTAGCACAACATGGGGGAAGAGAGGGAAGCCCTAGCACAACATGGGGGAAGAAAGAAGAGCACAACATGGGGGAAGAAAGGGAAGCCCTAGCACAACATGGGGGAAGAGAGGGAAGCCCTAGCACAACATGGAGAAGAAAGGGAAGCCCTAGCACAACATGGAGAAGAAAGGGAAGCCCTAGCACAACATGGGGGGAAGAGAGGGAAGCCCTAGCACAACATGGGGGAAGAGAGGGAAGCCCTAGCACAACATGGGGAGAAGAAAGGGAAGCCCTAGCACAACATGGGGAAGAAAGGGAAGCCCTAGCACAACATGGGGGGAGAAAGGGAAGCCCTAGCACAACATGGAGAAGAAAGGAAGCCCTAGCACAACATGGAGAAGAAAGGGAAGCCCTAGCACAACATGGGGGAAGAGAGGGAAGCCCTAGCACAACATGGGGGAAGAGAGGGAAGCCCTAGCACAACATGGGGGGAAGAGAGGGAAGCCCTAGCACAACATGGAGAAGAAAGGGAAGCCCTAGCACAACATGGAGAAGAAAGGGAAGGCCTAGCACAACATGGAGAAAAAAGGGAAGCCCTAGCACAACATGGGGGGAAGAAAGGGAAGCCCTAGCACAACATGAAGGGAAGAGAGGGAAGCCCTAGCACAACATGGGGGAAGAAAGGAGAGCACAACATGGGGGTAGGAGAGGGAAGCCCTAGCAAAACATGGAGAAGAAAGGGAAGCCCTAGCACAACATGGGGGAAGAAAGGGAAGCTCTAGCACAACATGGGGGGAAGAGAGGGAAGCCCTAGCACAACATGGGGGAAAGAGAGGGAAGCCCTAGCACAACATGGAGAAGAAAGGGAAGCCCTAGCACAACATGGGGGGAAGAAAGGGAAGCCCTAGCACGACATGGGGGGAAGAAAGGGAAGCCCTAGCACAACATGGAGAAGAAAGGAAGCCCTAGCACAACATGGGGAAGAGAGGGAAGCCCTAGCACAACATGGGGGGAAGAAAGGGAAGCCCTAGCACAACATGGGGGAAGAGAGGGAAGCCCTAGCACAACATGGAGAAGAAAGGGAAGCCCTAGCACAACATGGAGAAGAAAGGGAAGCACAACATGGAGAAGAAAGGGAAGCACAACATGGGGGAAGAGAGGGAAGCCCTAGCACAACATGGGGGGAAGAGAGGGAAGCCCTAGCACAACATGGAGAAGAAAGGGAAGCCCTAGCACAACATGGGGGAAGAAAGGGAAGCCCTAGCACGACATGGGGGGAAGAAAGGGAAGCCCTAGCACAACATGGAGAAGAAAGGGAAGCCCTAGCACAACATGGAGAAGAAAGGGAAGCCCTAGCACAACATGGGGGGAAGAGAGGGAAGCCTGTGCACAACATGGGGGGAGAGAGGGAAGCCCTAGCACAACATGGGGGAAGAGAGGGAAGCCCTAGCACAACATGGGGGAAGAGAGGGAAGCCCTAGCACAACATGGGGGAAGAGAGGGAAGCCCTAGCACAACATGGAGAAGAAAGGGAAGCACAACATGGGGGAAGAGAGGGAAGCCCTAGCACAACATGCGGGGAAGAAAGGGAAGCCCTAGCACAACATGGAGGAGAGAGGGAAGCCCTAGCACAACATGGAGGAGAGAGGGAAGCCCTAGCACAACATGGGGGGAAGAGAGGGAAGCTCTAGCACAACATGGGGGAAGAAAGAAGAGCACAACATGGGGGGAAGAAAGGGAAGCCCTAGCACAACATGGAGAAGAAAGGGAAGCCCTAGCACAACATGGAGAAGAAAGGGAAGCCCTAGCACAACATGGGGGGAAGAGAGGGAAGCCCTAGCACAACATGGGGGAAAAGAGGGAAGCCCTAGCACAACATGGGGGGAAGAGAGGGAAGCCCTAGCACAACATGGAGAAGAAAGGGAAGCCCTAGCACAACATGGAGAAGAAAGGGAAGCCCTAGCACAACATGGAGAAGAAAGGGAAGCCTTGGCACAACATGGGGGAAGAGAGGGAAGCCCTAGCACAACATGGGGAAGAAAGGAGAGCACAACATGGGGAAGAGAGGGAAGCCCTAGCAAAACATGGAGAAGAAAGGGAAGCCCTAGCACAACATGGGGGAAGAAAGGGAAGCTCTAGCACAACATGGGGGGAAGAGAGGGAAGCCCTAGCACAACATGGGGGGAAGAGAGGGAAGCCCTAGCACAACATGGAGAAGAAAGGAAGCCCTAGCACAACATGGGGGGAAGAAAGGGAAGCCCTAGGACGACATGGGGGGAAGAAAGGGAAGCCCTAGCACAACATGGAGAAGAAAGGGAAGCCCTAGCACAACATGGAGAAGAAAGGGAAGCCCTAGCACAACATGGGGGAAGAGAAGCACAACATGGGGGAAGAGGGAGCACAACATGGGGAAGAGAGGAAGCCCTAGCACAACATGGAGAAGAAAGGAAGCCCTAGCACAACATGGGGGAAGAAAGGGAAGCTCTAGCACAACATGAGGGGAAGAGAGGGAAGCCCTAGCACAACATGGGGGGAAGAGAGGGAAGCCCTAGCACAACATGGAGAAGAAAGGGAAGCCCTAGCACAACATGGGGGGAAGAAAGGGAAGCCCTAGCACGACATGGGGGGAAGAAAGGGAAGCCCTAGCACAACAGGAGAAGAAAGGGAAGCACAACATGGGGGAGGAGAGGGAAGCCCTAGCACAACATGGGGGGAAGAAAGGGAAGCCCTAGCACAACATGGGGGAAGAGAGGGAAGCCCTAGCACAACATGGAGGAGAGAGGGAAGCCCTAGCACCACATGGGGGGAAGAGAGGGAAGCCCTAGCACAACATGGGGGAAGAAAGAAGAGCACAACATGGGGGAGAAAGGAAGCCCTAGCACAACATGGGGGAAGAAGGGAAGCCCTAGCACAACATGGGGGAAGGGGAAGCCCTAGCACAACATGGAGAAGAAAGGGAAGCCCTAGCACAACATGGAGATGAAAGGGAAGCCCTAGCACAACATGGGGGGAAGAGAGGGAAGCTCTAGCACAACATGGGGGAAGAGAGGGAAGCCCTAGCACAACATGGGGAGAAGAAAGGGAAGCCCTAGCACAACATGGGGGAAGAAAGGGAAGCCCTAGCACGACATGGGGGGGAGAAAGGGAAGCCCTAGCACAACATGGAGAAGAAAGGGAAGCCCTAGCACAACATGGAGAAGAAAGGGAAGCCCTAGCACAACATGGGGGGAAGAGAGGGAAGCCTGAGCACAACATGGGGGGAGAGAGGGAAGCCCTAGCACAACATGGAGAAGAAAGGGAAGCCCTAGCACAACATGGAGAAGAAAGGGAAGCACAACATGGAGAAGAAAGGGAAGCACAACATGGGGGAAGAGAGGGAAGCCCTAGCACAACATGGAGAAGAAAGGGAAGCCCTGGCACAACATGGAGAAGAAAGGGAAGCACAACATGGAGAAGAAAGGGAAGCACAACATGGGGGAAGAGAGGGAAGCCCTAGCACAACATGCGGGGAAGAAAGGGAAGCCCTAGCACAACATGGAGGAGAGAGGGAAGCCCTAGCACAACATGGAGGAGAGAGGGAAGCCCTAGCACCACATGGGGGGAAGAGAGGGAAGCTCTAGCACAACATGGGGGGAAGAAAGGGAAGCCCTAGCACAACATGGGGGAAGAGAGCGAAGCCCTAGCACAACATGGAGAAGAAAGGGAAGCCCTAGCACAACATGGAGAAGAAAGGGAAGCCCTAGCACAACATGGGGGGAAGAGAGGGAAGCCCTAGCACAACATGGGGGAAGAGAGGGAAGCCCTAGCACAACATGGGGGAAGAGAGGGAAGCCCTAGCACAACATGGAGAAGAAAGGGAAGCCCTAGCACAACATGGAGAAGAAAGGGAAGCCCTAGCACAACATGGGGGAAGAGAGGGAAGCCCTAGCACAACATGGGGGAAGAAAGGAGAGCACAACATGGGGGTAGGAGAGGGAAGCCCTAGCAAAACATGGAGAAGAAAGGGAAGCCCTAGCACAACATGGGGGAAGAAAGGGAAGCTCTAGCACAACATTGGGGGAAGAGAGGGAAGCCCTAGCACAACATGGGGGGAAGAGGGAAGCCCTAGCACAACATGGAGAAGAAAGGGAAGCCCTAGCACAACATTGAGAAGAAAGGGAAGCCCTAGCACAACATGGAGAAGAAAGGGAAGCCCTAGCACAACATGGGGGGAAGAGAGGGAAGCCTGAGCACAACATGGGGGGAGAGAGGGAAGCCCTAGCACAACATGGAGAAGAAAGGGAAGCCCTAGCACAACATGGAGAAGAAAGGGAAGCACAACATGGAGAAGAAAGGGAAGCACAACATGGGGGAAGAGAGGGAAGCCCTAGCACAACATGGAGAAGAAAGGGAAGCCCTAGCACAACATGGAGAAGAAAGGGAAGCACAACATGGAGAAGAAAGGGAAGCCCTAGCACAACATGGGGGAAGAGAGGGAAGCCCTAGCACAACATGGGGGAAGAGAGGGAAGCACAACATGGGGGAAGAGAGGGAAGCCCTAGCACAACATGGAGAAGAAAGGGAAGCCCTAGCACAACATGGAGAAGAAAGGGAAGCCCTAGCACAACATGGGGGGAAGAGAGGGAAGCCCTAGCACAACATGGGGGAAGAGAGGGAAGCCCTAGCACAACATGGGGGAAGATAGGGAAGCCCTAGCACAACATGGAGAAGAAAGGGAAGCCCTAGCACAACATGGGGGGAAGAAAGGGAAGCCCTAGCACAACATGGAGAAGAAAGGGAAGACCTAGCACAACATGGAGAAGAAAGGGATGCCCTAGCACAACATGGGGGAAGAGAGGGAAGCCCTAGCACAACATGGAGAAGAAAGGGAAGCCCTAGCACAACATGGAGAAGAAAGGGAAGCCCTAGCACAACATGGGGGGAAGAGAGGGAAGCCCTAGCACAACATGGAGAAGAAAGGGAAGCACAACATGGGGGAAGAGAGGGAAGCCCTAGCACAACATGGGGGGAAGAAAGGGAAGCCCTAGCACAACATGGAGGAGAGAGGGAAGCCCTAGCACAACATGGAGGAGAGAGGGAAGCTCTAGCACAACATGGGGGGAAGAAAGGGAAGCCCTAGCACAACATGGAGAAGAAAGGGAAGCCCTAGCACAACATGGGGGGAAGAAAGGGAAGCCCTAGCACAACATGGGGGGAAGAGAGGGAAGCCCTAGCACAACATGGAGAAGAAAGGGAAGCCCTAGCACAACATGGAGAAGAAAGGGAAGCACAACATGGGGAAGAGAGGGAAGCCCTAGCACAACATGGAGAAGAAAGAGAAGCCCTAGCACAACATGGAGAAGAAAGGGAAACACAACATGGAGAAGAAAGGGAAGCCCTAGCACAACATGGAGAAGAAAGGGAAGCCCTAGCACAACATGGAGAAGAAAGGGAAGCCCTAGCACAACATGGGGGAAGAAAGGGAAGCCCTAGCACAACATGGAGAAGAAAGGGAAGCACAACATGGAGAAGAAAGGGAAGCACAACATGGGGAAGAGAGGGAAGCCCTAGCACAACATGGAGAAGAAAGGGAAGCCCTAGCACAACATGGAGAAGAAAGGGAAGCACAACATGGAGAAGAAAGGGAAGCCCTAGCACAACATGGAGAAGAAAGGGAAGCCCTAGCACAACATGGAGAAGAAAGGGAAGCCCTAGCACAACATGGGGGAAGAAAGGGAAGCCCTAGCACAACATGGAGAAGAGAGGGAAGCCCTAGCACAACATGTAGGGAAGAGAGGGAAGCCCTAGCACAACATGGAGAAGAAAGGGAAGCCCTAGCACAACATGGAGAAGAAAGGGAAGCCCTAGCACAACATGTGGGGAAGAGAGGGAAGCCCTAGCACAACATGGAGAAGAAAGGGAAGCCCTAGCACAACATGGGGGGAAGAAAGGGAAGCCCTAGCACAACATGGGGGGAAGAGAGGGAAGCCCTAGCACAACATGGAGATGAAAGGGAAGCACAACATGGGGGAAGAGAGGGAAGCCCTAGCACAACATGGAGAAGAAAGGGAAGCCCTAGCACAACATGGAGAAGAAAGGGAAGCACAACATGGAGAAGAAAGGGAAGCCCTAGCACAACATGGGGGAAGAGAGGGAAGCCCTAGCACAACATGGGGGAAGAGAGGGAAGCCCTAGCACAACATGGGGGAAGAGAGGGAAGCCCTAGCACAACATGGAGGAGAGAGGGAAGCCCTAGCACAACATGGAGGAGAGAGGGAAGCCCTAGCACAACATGGAGGAGAGAGGGAAGCCCTAGCACAACATGGGGGGAAGAGAGGGAAGCCCTAGCACAACATGGGGGGAAG
Organism: Oncorhynchus nerka; assembly: GCF_034236695.1. Classification (NCBI taxonomy): domain Eukaryota; kingdom Metazoa; phylum Chordata; class Actinopteri; order Salmoniformes; family Salmonidae; genus Oncorhynchus; species Oncorhynchus nerka. The sequence continues at coordinate 100,494,173 of NC_088399.1, read as the reverse complement.
AAAGGGAAGCCCTAGCACAACATGGAGAAGAAAGGGAAGCCCTAGCACAACATGGGGAAGAAAGGAAGTCCTAGCACAACATGGAGAAGAAAGGAAGCCCTAGCACAACATGGGGGAAGAAAGGATGCCCTAGCACAACATGGGGAAGAGAGGGAAGCCCTAGCACAACATGGAGAAGAAAGGAAGCCCTAGCACAACATGGGGGAAGAGAGGGAAGCCCTAGCACAACATGGGGAAGAGGGAAGCCCTAGCACAACATGGAGAAGAAAGGGAAGCCCTAGCACAACATGGGGGGAAGAGAGGGAAGCCCTAGCACAACATGGGGGAAGAGAGGGAAGCCCTAGCACAACATGGAGAAGAAAGGGAAGCCCTAGCACAACATGGGGGGAAGAGAGGGAAGCCCTAGCACAACATGGGGGAAGAGAGGGAAGCCCTAGCACAACATGGAGAAGAAAGGGAAGCCCTAGCACAACATGGGGGGAAGAGAGGGAAGCCCTAGCACAACATGGGGGAAGAGAGGGAAGCCCTAGCACAACATGGGGGAAGAGAGGGAAGCCCTAGCACAACATGGAGAAGAAAGGGAAGCCCTAGCACAACATGGGGGGAAGAAAGGGAAGCCCTAGCACAACATGGAGAAGAAAGGGAAGCACTACGTAATAGTGAAGAGATCTGTGGATACATGACATTTCTCCATCCCTGTTAACCAAAGCAGTGGCAGGGTCCCTACTTCGATGTTGTTTGAACTGCACATTGCCCCTTGAAAGAGGCAATTGTGATAATCTATTACGTTAAAAGTTTAAATAATAATATCTCACCATCCTACAGTGTTCCCTATTTGCAAGCCAGAGTGTCCCGTGGTGATCGCCAATATATATTCTAGTAAATAATGTTCAAGACGCTTTTGTTTTGAGTTTAGCTAGAGTGAAATATGTCTGACTGATATTCACATTGTGTACCAGAAAATAACGAACACAAATACACTCACACATCCAAGCAGGCACACACACACACCACACACACACACACACACACACACACACCTCTGCCTCCTTTCCGGTATAGTTACCATGACAACGTATTGATACGTTTTAACAGCCGCCTAATTTAAATAATGAAACTAGTTTTAATTTAATTTATTGTGTGTTTTTAGTTAATACATGAGGGAAGAGTGGGGTAAACTGAGCCATTTTTACATTCAGCCGTCAAGGGAAATATACACTAAGATATTGAAAAATATAAAATAAATATACATATTGACATATATTATATATTTAAGGATGCTGTGATTTCCTGGACATAATCAGAATGTAAACATACGTTTTTGAAAAAATGTATTCTCCTAAAAAAGTGGTATTTTGGCAAAACTTACCACGAGTATGGGGTAAGTAAAATATCTGTACTGAATAAAATATTACAACTATTTTCTTATTAATGATCAGATTTTTATTTTTTATTTTTTTGCCTGAAATGACAAATCTAACTGCCTGTAGCTCAGGACCTGAAGCAAGGATATGCATATGATTGATACCATTTGAAAGGAAACACAGTTTGTGGAAATGTGAAAGGAATGTGAAAGAATATAACACAATAGATCTGGTAAAAGATCATACAAAGAAACAAACATCCATTTCTTATTTTTCCATCATTTTTGAAATGCAAGAGAAAGTATTATTCCAGCCCAGGTGCAATATAGATTTTGGCCACTAGACGGCAGCATTATATGTGTAAAATGTTAGACTGATCCAATGATCCATTGCATATCTATTCAAAATGTTGTATCAAGACTGCACAAAGGTGCCCAATTGGTTTATTAATAACTTTCATGTTCAAAACACTCCTCAAACAATAGCATGGTAAATTGGGCAGTTAGATTAACAATAATTTAAGCTTTCTGCCAATATCAGATATGTTTATGTCCTGGGGAATGTTCTTGTTACTTACAACCTCATGCTAATCATATTAGCTTACGTTAGCTCAACCGTCCCGCATCTTGTAAGCGAAGGGTGGGGCTAAAGCTTAAGAGGGTGTGAACGATGCTGATTGGGTGTAGTTTCAAGAGGTTAACAAAAGGCTAAGCTGTGTTTTGCTATAGTTCACTTGTGATTTCATGAATATGAATATTTTAGAGTAAGATTATTTGGCCGTTGAGCTATGCTAATTAGTGTAGTTGATGACAATTTGCCCGGATCCGGAATGGGTAGTTCCAAGAGGTTTTAACCATTCAGTATACATCTGGCCCCTCTTTGGACACTGTGTTAATTAACAACCCTCCAGACGAGCTTCAATGCCATACAACTCTCCTTCTGTGGCCTCCAACTGCTCTTAAATACAAGTAAAACTAAATGCATGCTCTTCAACCAATCGCTGCCCGCACCTGCCTGCCCATCCAACATCACTACTCTGGACGGTTCTGACTTAGAATACGTGGACAACTACAAATACCTAGGTGTCTGGTTAGACTGTAAACTCTCCTTCCAGAGTCACATTAAGCATATCCAATCCAAAATTAAATCTACAATCGGCTTCCTATATTGCAACAAAGCATCCTTCACTCATGCTGCCAAACATAGTCTCGTAAAAATGACCATCCAACCGATCCTCAACTTCGGCGATGTCATCTATAAAATTGCCTCCAACACTCTACTCAACAAACTGGATGCAGTCTATCACAGTGTCATCCGTTTTGTCACCAAAGCCCCATATACTACCCACCATTGTATGCTCGTCACCAAACCCACTGGCTACAAGTCTCTGCTAGGTAAATCCCCGCCTTATCTCAGCTCACTGGTCGCCATAGCTGCACCCACTCGTAGCACGCTCTCCAGCAAGTACATCTCACTGGTCACCCCCAAAGCCAATTCCTCCTTTGGTCGCATTTCCTTCCAGTTCTCTGCTGCCAATGACTGGAACGATCTGCAAAAATCACTGAAGCTGGAGACTCATATCTCCCTCACTAGCTTTAAGCACCAGCTGTCAGAAAAGCTCACAGATCACTGCACCTGTACATAGCCCATCTGTAAACAGCCCATCTATCTACCTCATCCCCATACTGTATTTATTTATTTATTTATCTTGCTCCTTTGCACCCCAGTATCTCTACCTGCACATTCTTCTTCTCTACACATTAATCTTCTAAACAATAAACTTTCCAAGGTTTAATTGCCATATTGTAAATACTTTGCCTATTTATTTACACCCACCCCCAGCCACATCCACACCCCCACCCCAACCAATCAACACCCCCCCCCACATCAACCATGCCCACACCCCATTTAGGCCCTTTCAGATCAGACCTATTCCCCCCCTGCCCACCACATGAACCTCAGCCCGCAAAGAGGGCCTCAACATGGAAGTCACACATACGCCCAGGTAGTGAGCGGGTAAACAGGCCCAACCCTCACTCTTGTACTCGCCCAAGCCAATGGCATTCACCAGATGCTCAGCAGGCTCTGCTCACACTTACTGGCCTGAGGCCAAACCATGACCAACAACATTGGACACTTTATGGAACACAAAGCCTTTACTATATCATCCTGGAATATCCAAGGCCTGAGGTCATCTGCCTTTGGCCTAAAGAGCAGGAACCCGGACTTCACCAAAGAAATCGGTAATACATTGTCATCCTGCAAGAAACCTGGTACAGAGGAGACGGACCCACTGGTTGCCCTCTAGGTTACAGAGAGCTGGTAGTCCCATCCACCAAACTACCAGGTGTGAAACAGGGAAGGGACTCAGGGGCTAATTTGGTATAGAGCAGACCTTACTCATTTACATTACATTTAAGTCATTTAGCAGACGCTCTTATCCAGAGTGACTTACAAATTGGTGCATTCACCTTATGACATCCAGTGGAGCAGCCACTTTACAATAGTGCATCTAAATCTTTTAAGGGGGGGGGTGAGAAGGATTACTTTATCCTATCCTAGGTATTCCTTAAAGAGGTGGGGTTTCAGGTGTCTCCGGAAGGTGGTGATTGACTCCGCTGTCCTGGCGTCGTGAGGGAGTTTGTTCCACCATTGGGGGGCCAGAGCAGCAAACAGTTTTGACTGGGCTGAGCGGGAACTGTACTTCCTCAGTGGTAGGGAGGCGAGCAGGCCAGAGGTGGATGAACGCAGTGCCCTTGTTTGGGTGTAGGGCCTGATCAGAGCCTGGAGGTACTGAGGTGCCGTTCCCCTCACAGCTCCGTAGGCAAGCACCATGGTCTTGTAGCGGATGCGAGCTTCAACTGGAAGCCAGTGGAGAGAGCGGAGGAGCGGGGTGACATGAGAGAACTTGGGAAGGATGAACACCAGACGGGCTGCGGCGTTCTGGATGAGTTGTAGGGGTTTAATGGCACAGGCAGGGAGCCCAGCCAACAGCGAGTTGCAGTAATCCAGACGGGAGATGACAAGTGCCTGGATTAGGACCTGCGCCGCTTCCTGTGTGAGGCAGGGTCGTACTCTGCGGATGTTGTAGAGCATGAACCTACAGGAACGGGCCACCGCCTTGATGTTAGTTGAGAACGACAGGGTGTTGTCCAGGATCACGCCAAGGTTCTTAGCGCTCTGGGAGGAGGACACAGTGGAGTTGTCAACCGTGATGGCGAGATCATGGAACGGGCAGTCCTTCCCGGGAGGAAGAGCAGCTCCGTCTTGCCGAGGTTCAGCTTGAGGTGGTGATCCGTCATCCACACTGATATGTCTGCCAGACATGCAGAGATGCGATTCGCCACCTGGTCATCAGAAGGGGGAAAGGAGAAGATTAATTGCGTGTCATCTGCATAGCAATGATAGGAGAGACCATGTGAGGTTATGACAGAGCCAAGTGACTTGGTGTATAGCGAGAATAGGAGAGGGCCTAGAACAGAGCCCTGGGGGACACCAGTGGTGAGAGCACGTGGTGAGGAGACGGATTCTCGCCACGCCACCTGGTAGGAGCGACCTGTCAGGTAGGACGCAACCAAGCGTGGGCCGCGCCGGAGATGCCCAACTCGGAGAGGGTGGAGAGGAGGATCTGATGGTTCACAGTATCGAAGGCAGCCGATAGGTCTAGAAGGATGAGAGCAGAGGAGAGAGAGTTAGCTTTAGCAGTGCGGAGCGCCTCCGTGATACAGAGAAGAGCAGTCTCAGTTGAATGACTAGTCTTGAAACCTGACTGATTTGGATCAAGAAGGTCATTCTGAGAGAGATAGCGGGAGAGCTGGCCAAGGACGGCACGTTCAAGAGTTTTGGAGAGAAAAGAAAGAAGGGATACTGGTCTGTAGTTGTTGACATCGGAGGGATCGAGTGTAGGTTTTTTCAGAAGGGGTGCAACTCTCGCTCTCTTGAAGACGGAAGGGACGTAGCCAGCGGTCAGGGATGAGTTGATGAGCGAGGTGAGGTAAGGGAGAAGGTCTCCGGAAATGGTCTGGAGAAGAGAGGAGGGGATAGGGTCAAGCGGGCAGGTTGTTGGGCGTCCGGCCGTCACAAGACGCGAGATTTCATCTGGAGAGAGAGGGGAGAAAGAGGTCAGAGCACAGGGTAGGGCAGTGTGAGCAGAACCAGCGGTGTCGTTTGACTTAGCAAACGAGGATCGGATGTCGTCGACCTTCTTTTCAAAATGGTTGACGAAGTCATCTGCAGAGAGGGAGGAGGGGGGGGAGGGGGAGGAGGATTCAGGAGGGAGGAGAAGGTGGCAAAGAACTTCCTTGGGTTAGAGGCAGATGCTTGGAATTTAGAGTGGTAGAAAGTGGCTTTAGCAGCAGCGACAGAAGAGGAAAATGTAGAGAGGAGGGAGTGAAAGGATGCCAGGTCCGCAGGGAGGCGAGTTTTCCTCCATTTCCGCTCGGCTGCCCGGAGCCCTGTTCTGTGAGCTCGCAATGAGTCGTTGAGCCACGGAGCGGGAGGGAAGGACCGAGCCGGCCTGGAGGATAGGGGACATAGAGAGTCAAAGGATGCAGAAAGGGAGGAGAGGAGGGTTGAGGAGGCAGAATCAGGAGATAGGTTGGAGAAGGTTTGAGCAGAGGGAAGAGATGATAGGATGAAAGAGGAGAGAGTAGCGGGGGAGAGTGAGCGAAGGTTGGGACGGCGCGATACCATCCGAGTAGGGGCAGTGTGGGAAGTGTTGGATGAGAGCGAGAGGGAAAAGGATACAAGGTAGTGGTCGGAGACTTGGAGGGAGTTGCAATGAGGTTAGTGGAAGAACAGCATCTAGTAAAATGAGGTCGAGCGTATTGCCTGCCTTGTGAGTAGGGGGACGGTGAGAGGGAGAGGTCAAAAGAGGAGAGGAGTGGAAAGAAGGAGGCAGAGAGGAATGAGTCAAAGGTAGACGTGGGGAGGTTAAAGTCGCCCAGAACTGTGAGAGGTGAGCCGTCCTCAGGAAAGGAGCTTATCAAGGCATCAAGCTCATTGATGAACTCTCCGAGGAACCTGGAGGGCGATAAATGATAAGGATGTTAAGCTTGAAAGGGCTGGTAACTGTGACAGCATGGAATTCAAAGGAGGCGATAGACAGATGGGTGGGGAGAAAGAGAGAATGACCACTTGGGAGAGATGAGGATCCCGGTGCCACCACCCCGCTGACCAGAAGCTCTCGGGTGTGCGAGAACACGTGGGCGGACGAAGAGAGAGCAGTAGGAGTAGCAGTGTTATCTGTGGTGATCCATGTTTCCGTCAGTGCCAAGAAGTCGAGGGACTGGAGGGAGGCATAGGCTGAGATGAACTCTGCCTTGTTGGCCGCAGATCGGCAGTTCCAGAGGCTACCGGAGACCTGGAACTCCACGTGGGTCGTGTGCGCTGGGACCACCAGATTAGGTGGCCGCGGCCACGTGGTGTGGGAGCGTTTGTATGGTCTGTGCAGAGAGGAGAGAACAGGGATAGACAGACACATAGTTGACAGGCTACAGAAGAGGCTACGCTAATGCAAAGGAGATTGAATGACAAGTGGACTACACGTCTCGAATGTTCAGAAAGTTGAGCTTACGTAGCAAGAATCTTATTGACTAAAATGATTAAAAATTACAGTACTGCTGAAAGGCTAGCTGGCAGTGGCTGTGTTGTTGACTTTGTAGGCTAGCTGGCAGTGGCTGCGTTGTTGAAGCTGGCTAGCTAGCAGTGTTGATTAACGTTGCGTTAAAAGAATCCGACAATAGCTGGCTAGGAGAAAATCGCTCTAGACTACACAATTATCTTTGATACAAAGACGGCTATGTAGCTAGCTATGTAGCTAGCTACGATCAAACAAATCAAACCGTTGTACTGTAATGAATTGAAATGAAAATGTGATACTACCTGTGGAGCGAGGCGGAATGCGACCGGGTTGTTGAGTTCTAATCGGTAGACGTTGGCTAGCTGTTGGCTAGCTAGCAGTGTCTCCTACGTTAAGAACGACAAATAGCTGGCTAGCTAACCTCGGTAAATTAAGATAATCACTCTAAAAACGACACACTCTAAACTACACAATTATCTTGGATACGAAGACAGCAAAGACAACTATGTAGCTAGCTAACACTACACTAATCAAGTCGTTCAGTTGAGGGTAATAGTTTCTACAGTGCTGCTATTCTTATTGACTAAAATGATTAAAAATGATACAGTACTGCTGAAGTAGGCTAGCTGGCATGGCTGCGTTGTTGACTTTGTAGGCTAGCTGGCAGTGGCTGCGTTGCTGATTCAGGGGCTAGCTGGCCAGCTAGCAGTGTTGATTACGTTACGTTGCGTTAAAAGAACGACAATAGCTGGCTAGGTAACCTAGAAAATCGCTCTAGACTACACAATTATCTACACAATTATCTTTGATACAGAGACGGCTATGTAGCTAGCTATGTAGACGGTGGGCGTTAGCTAGCTGGCTAGCTGCTGGGCAGATACGTTAGGACGACGAAATACGATAATTACGCAATTATCTTTGATACAAAGACGGCTATGTAGCTAGCTAAGAATAAATTGCTAAGATTAGACAAATCAAACCGTTGTACTATAATGAAATGTAATGAAATGTAATGAAAAGTTATACTACCTGCAGACCGAAGTGTAGACCGAAGTGTGGATGCGACTGCTCGCTCCAACTGATATTAGTTGAAGCTCACTCACTCTATTAAGTTAGTCGAAACAGGAACATTTTACATCTGTCTAGAAATTCAAAAGGAAATGATCTTAACAGAGAAAAATGTCCTCCTGTGTGCTACCTATATCCCCCCACTAGAATCCCCATACTTGAATGAAGACAGCTTCTCCATCCTGGAGGGGGATATCAATCATTTCCAGGCCCAGGGACATGTACTAGTCTGTGGCGACCTAAATGCCAGAACTGGACAAGGACCTGACATCCTCAGCACACAGGGGGACAAACACCTGCCTGCAGTTGACAGCATTCCCTCCCCCACATGCCCCCCTAGGCACAAATATGACAACATAACCAACAAAAACGGGTCACAACTCCTGCAGCTCTGTCGCATGCTGGGTATGTACACAGTCAATGGTAGGCTTCAAGGGGACTCCTATGGTAGGTACACCTATAACTCATCTCTTGGCAGTAGTACTGTAGACTACATTATCACTGACCTCAACCCAGAGTCTCTCAGAGCGTTCATAGTCAGCCCACTGACACCCCTATCAGACCAAAGCAAAATCACAGTCTACTTGAACAGAGCAATACTCAATCATGAGGCATCAAAGCCAAAGGAACTGAGTAACATTAAGAAATGCTATAGATGGAAGTAATGCAGTTTGGCAACAACAACAAAAACAACAAATTCAATCCCTTCTAGACAATTTCCTGGGTAAAACATTCCACTGTAATAGTGAAGGTGTAAACTTGGCAGTAGAACATCTTAACAGTATATTTGCCTTCTCAGCTTCCCCATCAAATCTAAAAATCTCAAACAGAAAACCGAAGAAAATGAACAACAATGACAAATGGTTTGATGAAGAATGCAAAAATCTAAGAAAAGAATTTGAGAAACCTATCCAACCAAAAACATAGAGACCCGGGAAACCTGAGTCTACGCCTTCATTATGGTGAATCACTAAAACATTACAGAAATAGACAACGGAAAAAGAAGGAACAGCACGTCAGAAATCAGCTCAATGTAATTGAAGAATCCATAGACTCTAACCACTTCTGGAAAACACTAAACAAACAACAACACGAATAATTATCTATCCAAAATGGAGATGTATGGGTAAACAACTTCTCCAATCTTTTTGGCTCTATAACAAAGAATAAAGAGCAAAAACATATACATGATCAAATACAAATCTTAGAATCAACTATTAAAGACGACCAGAACCCACTGGATTCTCCAATTACATTGAATGAACTACAGGACAAAATAAAAACCCTCCAACCCAAAGAGGCAATATTTTGGTCTTACTGAGATTTACTGTCAGGGCCCAGGTCTGACAGAATCTGTGCAGAAGATCTAGGTGCTGCTGTAGGCCCTCCTTGGTTGGTGACAGAAGCATCAGATCATCAGCAAACAGTAGACATTTGACTTCGGATTCTAGTAGGGGAGGCCGGGTGCTGCAGACTTCTCTAGTGCCCGCGCCCATTCGTTGATATATATGTTGAAGAGGGTGGGGCTTAAGCTGCATCCCTGTCTAACCCCACGACCCTGTGTGAAGAAATGTGTGTGTTTTTTTGCCAATTTTAACCGCACACTTGTTGTTTGTCTTCATGGATTTTATAATGTCGTATGTTTTACCCCCAACACCACTTTCCATCAGTTTGTATAGCAGACCCTCATGCCAAATTGCGTCGAAGGATCAAAGCATGAGAAGACTTTTCCTTTGCTTTGGTTTGTTTGGTTGTCAATTAGGGTGCGCAGGGTGAATACGTGGTCTGTTGTACAGCAATTGGTTAAAAAAGCCAATTTGACATTTGCTCAGTACATTGTTTTCACTGAAGAAATGTACGAGTCTGCTGTTAATGACAATGCAGAGGATTTTCCTAAGGTTGCTGTTGACGCACGGTAGCTGTTGACTGTTGACCCACGGTAGTTATTAGGTTCAAATTTGACTCCACTTTTGTGGATTGGGGTGATCAGTCTAGGACCACATTGTTACAGCACAGTATATTTCAAAAATTTGAGCATCTCTCAGAACACCTCTCAGAACACACCTCTGAGAAAACACCTCTCAGAACACACCTCTCAGAACACAACTCTCAGAGCACCTCTCAGAGCACCTCTCAGAACACCTGACAGAGCACCTCTCAGAGCACCTCTCAGAACACCTGACAGAGCTACCTATCAGAACACCTGACAGAGCTACCTATCAGAACACCTGACAGAGCTACCTATCAGAACACCTGACAGAGCTACCTCTCACAGCTACCTCTCAGAACACCTGACAGAGCTCCCTCTGAGAGTACCAAATCATCCAATCAATCAGATATATTTACATAGTCCTTCTTACATCAGCTGATATCTCAAAGTGCTTATACAGAAACCCAGCCTAAAACCCCAAACAGAAAGCAATGCAGGTGTAGAAGCACGGTGGCTAGGAAAAACTCCCTAGAAATCACTTGGCCTACACAGCTACACTACAATCAAACTACAATCAGACATTCAATTCAGCAGAACCCTTTACAACCAACCATTCATAAAAATACTTCAATTATCCTCTTATTTCTACATCTGTGTTCCCATCAAAGAGAGAAACGGAGACGTCACCTCGTCTCTGAGATGGGATATGAATCCTACCAGACAGATATAATTCACGGCCAGGCCCCTCTGGTCTCGTATGACTTCTAATCTCTCAGTGTGATTAAATGGGAGAAGATAACATCTGATTTGTCAATTTATCAAAGTGTTAGATTTCTGAGGCGCCGGTTAATATGAATCATGTGTTGGGCAAATCGGCGTAGGTTCACTTAAAGCAAAAAAATATAAAAAAGAGAGAGCGAGAGAGAGACAGACAGACAGAGGGAGAGACACAGACAGAGGGAGAGACACAGACAGACAGACAGACAGACAGACAGACAGACAGACAGACAGACAGACACCTCTGGAGCTTTCATTACACACACCTGCCCCCCTAACCCCACGGATTAATATTTGTATATATGTGCCCTTTGGTTTCCATTGGTCTGTCCGTTATTGTTATAATGTCCGTTGGTACATGTGAGTACCTGTGCTGTGTGTTTTGTCTTTTGTGCCATTGTGGATTACGGGTCTCGTTCCGTGTGTTAGTTATTCAACGTATTCCTCGTTCCGTCTGTTATTTATTCAACGTGTTCCTCGTTCCGTGTGTTAGTTATTCAACGTATTCCTCGTTCCGTGTGTTATTTATTCAACGTGTTCCTCGTTCCGTCTGTTATTTATTCAACGTATTCCTTGCTCTTTTGTTTGGCTTTTAACACTGTGTTTTGTTACTCGAACCAGAGTTCTATGAATGGTTTCCGAGTTTCAAAAGCAATATGAGATTTCACCATTTTTTGTTTTACCAAGGAAACCTGCTGGTTTGCAAACATTGTTTTCCACAGTTGCAGCAACTCAAGAGATTGGCTTGTAAAAAGTGAAGTGAATGTGTAATCAATTGACACATTACTCACTGAACGTGTCAGGTAGAAAACAGCAGTCCTCACACGACTAGTGCAGCAGTTACAGTGCTTATTGAGGGAGGAATTAGTCGGCGTTTGTGTTAATAACAGTGGCGGCCATTTTGTCTCAGCCTCCTTTGTTATTTAATTGATTTTAAAACCGTCGGTGTTCTATCAGCCATTAAAAGGCCCCTGGAGCAACACAGGACACTCGGCACCAGTTATTCTGATGGATTTCACAGGGCCAGTTAGGAAGAAACAAAGGAAAGAACCCCCGGTGGCAGATTGGACACGGATTCCTACATCGTCAGTTTGACTGAGTATTTTTTTCTTCTTTTTCTCGTCCTTGGTAGAACTGGTTCAGTGGACTTTTAAAGAGGGACCTGGAAGTAAGACAGTTCCCATTAATTTGGGGAATCGGTCCCCCCCAAAAAAACTGTCTGGTCATCTCTCCCTGGCCCATTGGGATCAGACGGTCAATAAAAGCTATCCGTGTTACCATGGAGACCCTGGTCTATCGTCAGTACACATGACAGGTCTGTGGAGCAGACAGGCCTATTGAACTGGGAACATTACAGGTATCTTATTATCATTAGGGAGGCTGTGTAGGCAGCATACTGGGGATAGGTTTGATGGAGGGAGAGGAGAGTGTTTGAGAGACAGAGATAGATAGGGGGAGAGGGAGAGGGAGAGAGAGAGATAAATGGGAGGCTGGGAAGGAGAGAGAGAGAGATAAATTGGAAATGGGAGGGAAGGTATTAGAGTGGTTTAATCACAATCATCTCAGTTGGATAATAAGAGATGGGGGGAAATAAGAGAGAGAGAGAGAGAGAGCTAGGGAATATAAATAGACAGAGAGAGACTAATGGTTCTACTTTTAGTATTCAACCCATTTCACTGAGAATCCTGGGCAATCAATTAAAAATACATTTTAGCCCTCGCTTCAATTACTCTCAAATGTGATTATTCTCTGACTCTCTCTCTCCCAGCCAATACCTATCTGAGGCTGCCTAACAAATGGCAATATATCACATAGTGCCCAGAGCCCATAGGGTGTATAACCTATAGGAGCTAAAGGGCCCAGGTCAACATTAGTGCACTACATAGGAGATAGGGAGCAATTTGGGACGCCAGTTCTCTCTCTCCTGGCAGCTTAGCTATCCTCCACTTCCTGGAAACAGACGTAATATTAGTATTATTGGATTTTTTTTCTCATTTTGTCTGTCATAGTTGAAGTGTACCTATGATGAAAATTACAGGCCTCTCTCATCGTTTTAAGTGGGAGAACTTGCACAATTGGTGGCTGACTAAATACTTTTTTGCCCCAGTGTATATTAAATTAGTATATTAGTCGAGGTAGAGAAGATAAATATATATTATATTAGTATATTGGTAGAAGAAGATATATATTATATAGTATATATATATTATATTAGTCGAGGTAGAGAAGAGAAATCTATATTATATTAGTATATTGGTAGAGAAGAGAAATCTATATTATATTAGTCGAGGTAGAGAAGAGAAACATATATATTGTTAATATATTAGTCGATGTAGAGAAGAGAAATATATATTATATTAGTATATTGGTAGAGAAGATAAATATATATTATATTAGTCGAGGTAGAGAAGAGAAACATATATATTATTAATATATTAGTTGAGGTAGAGAACAGGCGGCTCTTACTGTCTTCTATCATAAAACATAATTTCCTTCACATGACCCATCAATTTACCAGAGACGGAAATGTGAAGAACAACATGACCTGTACCAAAGTCAGATTAGGATAAAGGCCAAGGACTAGATACAGTCAACATGACCTGTACCAAAGTCAGATTAGGATAAAGGCCCAGGACTAGATACAGTCAACATGACCTGTACCAAAGTCAGATTAGGATAAAGGCCCAGGACTAGATACAGTCAACATGACCTGTACCAAAGTCAGATTAGGATAAAGGCCAAGGACTAGATACAGTCAACATGACCTGTACCAAAGTCAGATTAGGATAAAGGCCCAGGACTAGATACAGTCAACATGACCTGTACCAAAGTCAGATTAGGATAAAGGCCAAGGACTAGATACAGTCAACATGACCTGTACCAAAGTTAGATTAGGATAAAGGCCCAGGACTAGATACAGTCAACATGACCTGTACCAAAGTCAGATTAGGATAAAGGCCAAGGACTAGATACAGTCAACATGACCTGTACCAAAGTCAGATTAGGATAAAGGCCAAGGACTAGATACAGTCAACATGACCTGTACCAAAGTCAGATTAGGATAAAGGCCAAGGACTAGATACAGTCAACATGACCTGTACCAAAGTCAGATTAGGATAAAGTCCAAGGACTAGATACAGTCAACATGACCTGTACCAAAGTCAGATTAGGATAAAGGCCAAGGACTAGATACAGTCAACATGACCTGTACCAAAGTCAGATTAGGATAAAGGCCAAGGACTAGATACAGTCAACATGACCTGTACCAAAGTCAGATTAGGATAAAGGCCAAGGACTAGATACAGTCAACATGACCTGTACCAAAGTCAGATTAGGATAAAGGCCAAGGACTAGATACAGTCAACATGACCTGCACCAACGTCAGATTAGGATAAAGGCCAAGGACTAGATACAGTCAACATGACCTGTACCAAAGTCAGATTAGGATAAAGGCCAAGGACTAGATACAGTCAACATGACCTGTACCAAAGTCAGATTAGGATAAAGGCCAAGGACTAGATACAGTCAACATGACCTGTACCAAAGTCAGATTAGGATAAAGGCCAAGGACTAGATACAGTCAACATGACCTGTACCAAAGTCAGATTAGGATAAAGGTGAAGGACGAGATTAGGTGTATATTTACCTGGAGGTTTTTCCTTATTGTAGTCTACTACTTTCACCACTTTTAGTCTTGAAATATTTGGTTGTTTACTACACTACTCACTCTGTTTAGCACATGGCCTCACATGTGGATCCTTAAAGAGATGGGTGGGGCTAAAGCTTAAGAGGGTGTGAACAATGCTGAATGGGTGGGGCTAAAGCTTAAGGGGGTGTGAACGATGCTGAATGGGTGTAGACAAAGAAGAGCTCTTCACTAGATACCAAAATATTCAAAGGCCATTTTCTCAAAACTGGGGTTACAAGTTTATCTCTTTCCATGACAGACTGACCAGGTGAATCCAGGTGATGTCACCTGTTAAATCCACTTCAATCAGTGTAGATAAAGGGGAGGGGACAGGTTTTAAGCCTTGAGACAAATGAGACATGGATTGTTTGTGTGTGCCATTCAGAGGGTGAATCGGCAAGACAAAATAATTAAGTGCCTTTGAAGGGGGTACGGTAGTAGGTGCCAGGAACCGGTTTGAGTGTGTGTGTGTGTGTGTGTGTGTACTTTGCAGGCATTTAAAAAAAACTTTTTTTTTTACCTTTATTTTACTAGGCAAGTCAGTTAAGAACAAATTCTTATTTTCAATGACGGCCTAGAAACAGTGGGTTAACTGCCTGTTCAGGGGCAGAACGACAGATTTGTACCTTGTCAGCTCAGGGATTCGAACTTGCAACCTTCCGGTTACTAGTCCAACGCTCCAACCACTAGGCTACCCTGCCGCCCTGCATAATCTGTGTTTTCAAAGAAACTCCCAGTAATTAAAAACAGGTGGGCAGGGTTTCATTAGCTCGTTAAACACACCTGCTACAGATCGAAGGGACGGGGGATGAAACTAAATTAATATTGTAGCTTCACTCTCCTTCCCCCAAACGGCAGCTTCACTCTCCTTCCCCCAAACGGCAGCTTCACTCTGCTTCCCCCAAACCGCAGCTTCACTCTGCTTCCCCCAAACAGCAGCTTCACTGGAGAGGGAGCATTAGAAGAGGCTGTCGATGTTATTCATCACCTCGTAAACAACAGGTGTGGACTAACAGTGATGAATTAACGCTTAGCTACTGTATGTCACCATGGACATTACCATTTATAAAACATTTGAGCTGAGTAATATGATAATAAAGGAA
Organism: Oncorhynchus nerka; assembly: GCF_034236695.1. Classification (NCBI taxonomy): domain Eukaryota; kingdom Metazoa; phylum Chordata; class Actinopteri; order Salmoniformes; family Salmonidae; genus Oncorhynchus; species Oncorhynchus nerka. Next base: position 100,478,662 of record NC_088399.1, on the reverse strand, counting down.
ATGACTCAATCATTCTTGATTTAATCATCTTTAGAAAACCCATCATCCCATATCACGTGTTGGTTTGCAGACATCATGATTTATTAAATCCAGGAAGTACATTTACTAATTATAATATGCTGAATCAGCTATATAAAAATTTAGAAAAACGACCAGGAAAGCAAGATGATAATTTGTCAGTCCCACACAACATAAAACCAGAATTACATTTGTTCATCTTTAAAGTTGATGGAGCCAGAGTCCATAATCATGTCGCCTTCCGAACTATCTCGCCCTCCATGTTAAAAGGGAAATGTCTTTTGTTTTATAATACCCTAATAAATATCTTCATGAACGGCCATGGATCAACGAATGCACTGTAAAAGCTGTTGGTCTTCTCTATAAAGGGCTGTTACTGTGAGGTCTGTGGGTTTGTGTGCCTGGGTACAGCTAGCTTGGAGCATGTGGCTACAGCAGAACACATAGTAGTATTCAGATTATCTTCACAGAACAAAACAAGTTTTGTAAAGGAAAAATATGTTCCCAACGTAGTCCTCTAAAACTTCCCAAAACACAGCCATGTCCTCGTGTGCGTCTTCTCCTCCCTAGTTTCTGTTTTGCTCCTGATGTCTGTGACACATCGTTTATCAACAGTCCGTGATCTCACATAGGGGACTGGGTTGAATTTGGTCAACGGGGTTTGGGCCAACAAGGTTCAGAAAGAGTAGCCCTGATTAGGCGGACGTATGCAGAGAGAGGTGCGAGTTGAGGTCCAAATCCCTGCTGGCATTCTGAGATGTAGACGGTGCTGACCGCCATCCCCAGATCTTTAAGTCCATCGGGAATTTGGAAAGAATTCCCCTGAATCTGAACATGACATTTAACATTTAAGTAATTTAGCAGACGCTCTTATCCAGAGCGACTTACAACATGAGGCCTGGATTGTTATGAAACTAATGCAAGGATAAGCTCATGGCAAGGCCACTATAGTTCAGACGGGTCGTGATGTCGTGGGAGGCATCCTCAGTTGCTGTGGTGCAATGCTTTGTGAAGAGCCGGGTAGTGTTTTTCCACACAGACTTCCACACATAGTTCTAAGACAGGATGCCACCCATCTAGTGTTCAAGATCCTTGGTGATGTTTGGTTGGATATGCTATAAAGAGCATATAGGTTGTCCAAAGAAATGGAGCTCCCGAGTGGCGCAGCTGTCTAAGTTATCTCAGTGATGATGGATGGAATGGACCCAAGCTGCATCAAATCAAATCAAATCAAGGTAGGCTATCGTTGTAAATAAGAATTCGTTCTTAACTGATTTAAATATAAAAAAATATTTAAAAAATTATTTATAAAAATGATTGATAGCTCCTATCTCTTTTACCACATGGCCTACTGAGCTCAAACCTGCGTGCTGAGCAGTGCCAAACTGTTACATTAGGGAAGAGGGCCTGGAGCCTTGTTGCTACTCTTGCTCTTGCTTCCCAGCATGACACATCATCACACGGAATTCCAACGAGGGTTTCTGTAGAGAAAGTCCTCAGGTAACTTTACACCCTCTAATGCAGGTAACAGATTACGGACAATTCACTCAGCGGATAAATCCTCCATTTCACACAAGATCAACAACAACAAAAATGTTTTGCTGGTACGTCCATCTCTGCCAGCTGAAGTCTGATGTATATGCAGTCAACTACATCCTGTGTTATGGTGTCCTCTCCTCTTTAGCATGAACTACATCCTGTGTTATGGTGTCCTCTCCTCTTTAGCATGAACTACATCCTGTGTTATGGTGTCCTATTTAGGATGAACTACATCCTGTGTTAAGGTGTCCTCTTTAGCATGAACTACATCCTGTGTTATGGTGTCCTCTTTAGCATCAACTACATCCTGTGTTATGGTGTCCTCTTTAGCATGAACTACATCCTGTGTTAAGGTGTCCTCTTTAGCATGAACTACATCCTGTGTTATGGTGTCCTCTTTAGCATGAACTACATCCTGTGCTATGGTGTCCTCTTTAGCATCAACTACATCCTGTGTTATGGTGTCCTCTTTAGGATGAACTACATCCTGTGTTAAGGTGTCCTCTTTAGGATGAACTACATCCTGTGTTAAGGTGTCCTCTTTAGCATCAACTACATCCTGTGTTAAGGTGTCCTCTTTAGCATGAACTACATCCTGTGTTAAGGTGTCCTCTTTAGCATCAACTACATCCTGTGTTATGGTCTCCTCTTTAGCATGAACTACATCCTGTGCTATGGTGTCCTCTTTAGCATGAACTACATCCTGTGGGTGTCCTCTTTAGCATGAACTACATCCTGTGTTAAGGTGTCCTCTTTAGGATGAACTACATCCTGTGGGTGTCCTCTTTAGGATGAACTACATCCTGTGGGTGTCCTCTTTAGCATGAACTACATCCTGTGTTAAGGTGTCCTCTTTAGCATGAACTACATCCTGTGTTAAGGTGTCCTCTTTAGCATGAACTACATCCTGTGTTATGGTGTCCTCTTTAGCATGAACTACATCCTGTGTTATGGTGTCCTCTTTAGCATGAACTACATCCTGTGTTAAGGTGTCCTCTTTAGCATGAACTACATCCTGTGTTAAGGTGTCCTCTTTAGCATGAACTACATCCTGTGTTATGGTGTCCTCTTTAGCATGAACTACATCCTGTGTTAAGGTGTCCTCTTTACCATGAACTACATCCTGTGTTATGGTGTCCTCTTTAGGATGAACTACATCCTGTATTAAGGTGTCCTCTCCTCTATAGCATGAACTACATCCTGTGGGTGTCCGCTATAGCATGAACTACATCCTGTGTTAAGGTGTCCTCTTTAGCATGAACTACATCCTGTGTTATGGTGTCCTCTTTAGCATGAACTACATCCTGTGTTAAGGTGTCCTCTTTAGGATGAACTACATCCTGTGTTAAGGTGTCCTCTTTAGCATGAACTACATCCTGTGGGTGTCCACTTTAGCATGAACTACATCCTGTGGGTGTCCTCTTTAGCATGAACTACATCCTGTGTTATGGTGTCCTCTTTAGCATCAACTACATCCTGTGTTATGGTGTCCTCTTTAGCATGAACTACATCCTGTGTTAAGGTGTCCTCTTTAGGATGAACTACATCCTGTGTTAAGGTGTCCTCTTTAGCATCAACTACATCCTGTGTTAAGGTGTCCTCTTTAGCATGAACTACATCCTGTGTTAAGGTGTCCTCTTTAGCATCAACTACATCCTGTGTTATCTTTAGCTGAACTACATCCTGTGCTATGGTGTCCTCTTTAGCATGAACTACATCCTGTGGGTGTCCTCTTTAGCATGAACTACATCCTGTGTTAAGGTGTCCTCTTTAGGATGAACTACATCCTGTGGGTGTCCTCTTTAGGATGAACTACATCCTGTGGGTGTCCTCTTTAGCATGAACTACATCCTGTGTTAAGGTGTCCTCTTTAGCATGAACTACATCCTGTGTTAAGGTGTCCTCTTTAGCATGAACTACATCCTGTGTTATCCATGAACTACATCCTGTGTTATGGTGTCCTCTTTAGCATGAACTACATCCTGTGTTAAGGTGTCCTCTTTAGCATGAACTACATCCTGTGTTATGGTGTCCTCTTTAGCATGAACTACATCCTGTGTTATGGTGTCCTCTTTAGCATGAACTACATCCTGTGTTATGGTGTCCTATTTAGCATGAACTACATCCTGTGTTATGGTGTCCTCTTTAGCATGAACTACATCCTGTGTTAAGGTGTCCTCTTAGCATCAACTACATCCTGTAGTTACAAGGTGTCCTCTTTAGCATGAATTACATCCTGTGTTATGGTGTCCTCTATAGCATAAACTACATCCTGTGTTAAGGTGTCCTCTTTAGCATCAACTACATCCTGTGTTATGGTGTCCTCTTTAGCATGAACTACATCCTGTGTTATGGTGTCCTCTTTAGCATCAACTACATCCTGTGTTATGGTGTCCTCTTTAGCATGAACTACATCCTGTGTTAAGGTGTCCTCTTTAGCATGAACTACATCCTGTGTTATGGTGTCCTCTTTAGCATGAACTACATCCTGTGCTATGGTGTCCTCTTTAGCATCAACTACATCCTGTGTTATGGTGTCCTCTTTAGGATGAACTACATCCTGTGTTAAGGTGTCCTCTTTAGGATGAACTACATCCTGTGTTAAGGTGTCCTCTTTAGCATCAACTACATCCTGTGTTAAGGTGTCCTCTTTAGCATGAACTACATCCTGTGTTAAGGTGTCCTCTTTAGCATCAACTACATCCTGTGTTATGGTCTCCTCTTTAGCATGAACTACATCCTGTGCTATGGTGTCCTCTTTAGCATGAACTACATCCTGTGGGTGTCCTCTTTAGCATGAACTACATCCTGTGTTAAGGTGTCCTCTTTAGGATGAACTACATCCTGTGGGTGTCCTCTTTAGGATGAACTACATCCTGTGGGTGTCCACTTTAGCATGAACTACATCCTGTGGGTGTCCACTTTAGCATGAACTACATCCTGTGTTAAGGTGTCCTCTTTAGCATGAACTACATCCTGTGTTATGGTGTCCTCTTTAGCATGAACTACATCCTGTGTTAAGGTGTCCTCTTTAGCATGAACTACATCCTGTGTTAAGGTGTCCTCTTTAGCATGAACTACATCCTGTGTTATGGTGTCCTCTTTAGCATGAACTTCATCCTGTGTTAAGGTGTCCTCTTTACCATGAACTACATCCTGTGTTATGGTGTCCTCTTTAGGATGAACTACATCCTGTATTAAGGTGTCCTCTCCTCTATAGCATGAACTACATCCTGTGTTAAGGTGTCCTCTTTAGCATGAACTACATCCTGTGTTAAGGTGTCCTCTTTAGCATGAACTACATCCTGTGTTATGGTGTCCTCTTTAGCATGAACTTCATCCTGTGTTAAGGTGTCCTCTTTACCATGAACTACATCCTGTGTTATGGTGTCCTCTTTAGGATGAACTACATCCTGTATTAAGGTGTCCTCTCCTCTATAGCATGAACTACATCCTGTGGGTGTCCTCTATAGCATGAACTACATCCTGTGTTAAGGTGTCCTCTTTAGCATGAACTACATCCTGGGTTATGGTGTCCTCTTTAGCATGAACTACATCCTGTGTTAAGGTGTCCTCTTTAGGATGAACTACATCCTGTGTTAAGGTGTCCTCTTTAGGATGAACTACATCCTGTGTTAAGGTGTCCTCTTTAGCATGAACTACATCCTGTGGGTGTCCACTTTAGCATGAACTACATCCTGTGGGTGTCCTCTTTAGCATGAACTACATCCTGTGTTATGGTGTCCTCTTTAGCATCAACTACATCCTGTGTTATGGTGTCCTATTTAGCATGAACTACATCCTGTGTTAAGGTGTCCTCTTTAGCATGAACTACATCCTGTTTTAAGGTGTCCTCTTTAGCATCAACTACATCCTGTGTTATGGTGTCCACTTTAGCATGAACTACATCCTGTGTTAAGGTGTCCTCTTTAGGATGAACTACATCCTGTGTTAAGGTGTCCTCTTTAGCATCAACTACATCCTGTGTTAAGCTGTCCTCTATAGCATGAATTACATCCTGTGTTATGGTGTCCTCTATAGCATAAACTACATCCTGTGTTAAGGTGTCCTCTTTAGCATCAACTACATCCTGTGTTAAGGTGTCCTCTATAGCATGAACTACATCCTGTGTTAAGGTGTCCTCTTTAGCATGAACTACATCCTGTGTTATGGTGTCCTCTTTAGCATGAACTACATCCTGTGGGTGTCCTCTTTAGCATCAACTACATCCTGTGTTATGGTGTCCTCTTTAGCATGAACTACATCCTGTGTTATGGTGTCCTCTTTAGCATGAACTACATCCTGTGTTAAGGTGTCCTCTTTAGCATGAACTACATCCTGTGTTATGGTGTCCTCTCCTCTTTAGCATGAACTACAACCTGTGTTATGGTGTCCTCTTTAGGATGAACTACATCCTGTGTTAAGGTGTCCTCTTTAGCATCAACTACATCCTGTGTTATGGTGTCCTCTTTAGGATGAACTACAACCTGTGTTAAGGTGTCCTCTTTAGCATGAATTACATCCTGTGTTATGGTGTCCTCTTTAGCATCAACTACATCCTGTGTTATGGTGTCCTCTTTAGGATGAACTACAACCTGTGTTAAGGTGTCCTCTTTAGCATGAATTACATCCTGTGTTATGGTGTCCTCTTTAGCATCAACTACATCCTGTGTTATGGTGTCCTCTATAGCATAAACTACATCCTTTTGGAGAGAACAGTACTATTTCTATATATAGCCTATATAGCCTATTTTTACTGTTATATATGTATAGCCTCTCTCCTGTACATATCCTCTCTACTGTATATAGCCTCTCTACTGTATATAGCCTCTCTACTGTTTATAGCCTCTACTGTATATCGCCTCTCTACTGTTTATAGCCTCTACTGTATATAGCCTCTCTAATGTTTATAGCCTCTCTAATGTATATAGCCTCTCTACTGTATATAGCCTCTCTACTGTTTATAGCCTCTACTGTATATAGCCTCTCTACTGTATATAGTCTCTCTACTGTATATTGCCTCTCTACTGTATATAGGCTCTACTGTATATAGCCTCTCTACTGTATATAGCCTCTCTACTGTATATAGCCTCTCTACTGTATAAAGCCTCTCTACTGAATATAGCCTCTACTGTATATAGCCTCTCTACTGTATATAGCCTCTCTACTGTATATAGTCTCTCTACTGTATATAACCTCTCTACTGTATATATCCTCTCTACTGTATATAGTCTCTCTACTGTATATATCCTCTCTACTGTATATAGTCTCTCTACTGTTTATAGCCTCTCTACTGTATATAACCTCTCTACTGTATATAACCTCTACTGTATATAGCCTCTCTACTGTATATAACCTCTCTACTGTATATAACCTCTCTACTGTATATAGCCTCTCTACTGTATATAACCTCTCTACTGTATATAGCCTCTACTGTGTATAGCCTCTCTACTGTATATAGCCTCTACTGTGTATAGCCTCTCTACTGTATATAGCCTCTCTACTGTATATAGGGTTGTGTGTGTGTGTGTGTGTGTGTAGAGGAGTGGCTGGTGGGCTTACAGTCAGTGTAGTAATGTGTGTGTGTGTAGTGTGTTTGTAGAGGACTGTGTGTGTGTGTGTAGTGTGTGTAGAGGAGTGGGTGGTGGCCTTACAGTCAGTTTAGTAGTGTGTGTAGTGTGTGTGTAGAGGAGTGGGTGGTGGGCTAACAGTCAGTGTAGTAGTATGTGTAGTGTGTGTGTAGAGGAGTGTGTGTGTGTAGTGTGTATGTAGAGGAGTGGGGGGTGGGCTTACAGGTAGTGTAGTAGTGTGTGTAGTGTGTGTGTAGAGGAGTGGGGGTGGGCTTACAGTCAGTGTAGTAGTGTGTGTAGTGTGTGTGTAGAGGAGTGGGGTGGGCTTACAGTCAGTGTAGTAGTGTGTGTAGTGTGTGTGTAGAGGAGTGGGTGGTGGGCTAACAGTCAGTGTAGTAGTGTGTGTGTGTGTAGTGTGTGTGTAGAAGAGTGGGTGTGTGTAGTGTGTAGTGTGTGTAGAGGAGTGGGTGTGTGTAGTGTGTGTGTAGAGGAGTGGGGGGTGGGCTTACAGTCAGTGTAGTAGTGTGTGTAGTGTGTGTGTAGAGGAGTGGGGGGTGGGCTTACAGTCAGTGTAGTAGTGTGTGTAGTGTGTGTTTAGAGGAGTGGGTGTGTGTAGTGTGTGTGTAGAGGAGTGGGGGGTGGGCTTACAGTCAGTGTAGTAGTGTGTGTAGTGTGTGTGTAGAGGAGTGGGTGTGTGTAGTGTGTGTAGAGGAGTGGGGGGTGGGCTTACAGTCAGTGTAGTAATGTGTGTGTGTGTAGTGTGTTTGTAGAGGACTGTGTGTGTGTGTAGTGTGTGTAGAGAGTGGGTGGTGGGCTTACAGTCAGTTTAGTAGTGTGTGTATGTGTGTAGAGGGAGTGGGGGTGGGCTTACATTCAGTTTAGTAGTGTGTGTAGTGTGTGTGTAGAGGAGTGGGGGTGGGCTAACAGTCAGTGTGTGTAGTGTGTGTGTAGAGGAGTGGGTGTGTGTAGTGTGTAGAGGGAGTGGGGGGGTGGGCTTACAGTCAGTGTAGTAATGTGTGTGTGTGTAGTGTGTGTGTAGAGGAGTGGGGGGTGGGCTAACAGTCAGTGTGTGTAGTGTGTGTAGAGGAGTGGGTGTAGTGTGTGTGTAGAGTGTAGTAGTGGGGTGGAGGCTTACAGTCAGTGTAGTAGTGTGTAGAGGAGTGGGGGGTGGGCTTACAGTCAGTGTAGTAGTGGGTGTGTAGAGGACTGGGGGTGTAGTGTGTGTGTAGAGGAGTGGGGGTGTAGTGTGTGTAGTGTGTGTGTAGAGGAGTGGGGGTGTAGTGTGTGTGTAGAGGAGTGGGGGGGTGGGCTTACAATCAGTGTGTGTAGTGTGTAGTGAGGAGTGGGTGTGTAGTGTGTGTGTAGAGGACTGGGGGTGGGCTAACAATCAGTGTAGTAGTGGGTGTAGTGTGTAGGAGAGTGGGGTGGGCTAACAGTCAGTGTAGTAGTGTGTGTAGTGTGTGTAGAGGAGTGGGGGTGGGCTAACAGTCAGTGTAGTAATGTGTGTGTGTGTAGTGTGTGTGTAGAGGACTGGGTGGTGGGCTTACAGTCAGTGTAGTAATGTGTGTGTGTGTAGTGTGTGTGTAGAGGACTGGGTGGTGGGCTTACAGTCAGTGTAGTAATGTGTGTGTGTGTAGTGTGTGTAGAGGAGTGGGGGGTGGGCTTACAGTCAGTGTAGTAATGTGTGTGTGTGTGTGTGTGTGTGTAGAGGACTGGGTGGTGGGCTTACAGTCAGTGTAGTAATGTGAGTGTGTGTAGTGTGTGTAGAGGAGTGGGGGGTGGGCTAACAGTCAGTGTAGTAGTGTGTGTAGTGTGTGTAGTGTGTGTGTAGAGGACTGGGTGGTGGGCTTACAGTCAGTGTAGTAATGTGTGTGTGTGTAGTGTGTAGAGGACTGGGTGGTGGGCTTACAGTCAGTGTAGTAATGTGTGTGTGTGTAGTGTGTGTAGAGGAGTGGGGGGTGGGCTTACAGTCAGTGTAGTAATGTGTGTGTGTGTAGTGTGTGTGTAGAGGACTGGGTGGTGGGCTTACAGTCAGTGTAGTAATGTGTGTGTGTGTAGTGTGTGTGTAGAGGAGTGGGGGGTGGGCTTACAGTCAGTGTAGTAATGTGTGTGTGTGTAGTGTGTGTGTAGAGGACTGGGTGGTGGGCTAACAATCAGCCCCACAGAGCGATTCCACCCTGTTACCAAAAGGACAAGGCTAATTGAACCTTCTAGTGCTTCATGTTTTAAATGCTCATTTAGGCATCAAATGTGCCCTCGGAAAGTAGTCTAGTGCCAGAATAGGGACAGAGCCTAGCGCCCCTCACCGCCCCTCAGCTGTGCCCAGGCAGTGTTCTATAGTAGACAGTGTTCTATAGTAGACAGTGTTCTATAGTAGACAGTGTTCTATAGTAGACAGTGTTCTATAGTAGACAGTGTTCTATAGTAGGCAGTGTTCTATAGTAGACAGTGTTCTATAGTAGTGTTCTACAGTAAGTAGTGTTCTATAGTAGACAGTGTTCTATAGTAGACAGTGTTCTATAGTAGACAGTGTTCTATAGTAGACAGTGTTCTATAGTAGACAGTGTTCTATAGTAGACAGTGTTCTATAGTAGGCAGTGTTCTATAGTAGATAGTGTTCTATAGTAGACAGTGTTCTATAGTAGACAGTGTTCTATAGTAGACAGTGTTCTATAGTAGGCAGTGTTCTATAGTAGACAGTGTTCTATAGTAGACAGTGTTCTATAGTAGACAGTGTTCTACAGTAAGTAGTGTTCTATAGTAGACAGTGTTCTATAGTAGACAGTGTTCTATAGTAGACAGTGTTCTATAGTAGATAGTGTTCTATAGTAGACAGTGTTCTATAGTAGACAGTGTTCTACAGTAAGTAGTGTTCTATAGTAGACAGTGTTCTATAGTAGACAGTGTTCTATAGTAGACAGTGTTCTATAGTAGACAGTGTTCTATAGTAGATAGTGTTCTATAGTAGACAGTGTTCTATAGTAGACAGTGTTCTATAGTAGACAGTGTTCTATAGTAGACAGGCCCCAACAGACAGGATCCAGACAGGCCCCAGCAGACAGGATATAGACAGGCCCCAACAGACAGGATCCAGACAGGCCACAGCAGACAGGATCTAGACAGGCCCTCGCAGACAGGATCCAGACAGGCCACAGCAGACAGGATCTAGACAGGCCCCAGCAGACAGGAGCCAGACAGGCCACAACAAACAGGAGCCAGACAGGCCACAACAGACAGGAGCCAGACAGGCCACAGCAGACAGGAGCCAGACAGGCCACAACAGACAGGAGCCAGACAGGCCACAGCAGACAGGATCCAGAGAGGCCCCAGCAGACAGGAGCCAGACAGGCCACAACAGACAGGAGCCAGACAGGCCACAACAGACAGGATCCAGACAGGCCCCAACAGACAGGATCCAGACAGGCCCCAGCAGACAGGATCCAGACAGGCCCTAGCAGACAGGAGCCAGACAGGCCACAACAGACAGGAGCCAGACAGGCCACAACAGACAGGAGCCAGACAGGCCACAACAGACAGGATCCAGACAGGCCCCAGCAGACAGGATCCAGACAGGCCCCAACAGACAGGCCCCAACAGACAGGATCCAGAGAGGCCCCAGCAGACAGGAGCCAGACAGGCCACAACAGACAGGAGCCAGACAGGCCCCAACAGACAGGATCCAGACAGGCCCCAGCAGACAGGATCCAGACAGGCCCCAGCAGACAGGACCCAGACAGGCCACAGCAGACAGGATCTAGACAGGCCCCAGCAGACAGGAGCCAGACAGGCCACAACAAACAGGAGCCAGACAGGCCACAACAGACAGGAGCCAGACAGGCCACAGCAGACAGGAGCCAGACAGGCCACAACAGACAGGAGCCAGACAGGCCACAGCAGACAGGATCCAGAGAGGCCCCAGCAGACAGGAGCCAGACAGGCCACAACAGACAGGATCCAGACAGGCCCCAACAGACAGGATCCAGACAGGCCCCAGCAGACAGGATCCAGACAGGCCCTAGCAGACAGGAGCCAGACAGGCCACAACAGACAGGAGCCAGACAGGCCACAACAGACAGGAGCCAGACAGGCCACAACAGACAGGATCCAGACAGGCCCCAGCAGACAGGATCCAGACAGGCCCCAACAGACAGGCCCCAACAGACAGGATCCAGAGAGGCCCCAGCAGACAGGAGCCAGACAGGCCCCAACAGACAGGATCCAGACAGGCCCCAGCAGACAGGATCCAGACAGGCCCCAGCAGACAGGATCTAGACAGGCCACAGCAGACAGGATCCAGACAGGCCCTAGCAGACTTATTTCAGTGTGTGGCTTGCATCCTCTTCAGCTGTCATCTCCTCTCTCCTGTCCCCCCCCCCTACACACACACACACACACACCACGTTACACCTCTTCAGCTATCATCTCCTCTCTCCTGCCTCACAGACATTGACTTGCTGTCAATCCATTTGAACTGAGAGAGAGAGAGAGAGACAGAGAGAGAGAGAGGGAGAGGGAGAGAGAGAGAGAGAAAGAGAAAGAGAGAGAGAGAGAGACAGAAAGAGAGAGACAGAGAGAGACAGAGAGAGAGAGAGAGAGAGAGAGAGAGAGAGAAGAATTTGTCAGGAAGAGCAAAGGGAAGGTGTGTGAGTGGAGAGGGAGGACATGAAGAGGAGAGAGAGAGAGAGTTTGATTTTGTTAAAAGGGAGGTGTAAAATGATCTCTCAGGCTTCAAAAGGATGACATTTAAAGACCAGAGTACCGAGAACGTACATCCTGGAGCGTGTGACTGTGGTTATGTGTCTCACAGATGCAAAGAGCAGCACTGAACCTTTCACATTCAGCATGTTTTGGGAAACTCAGAAACGCCTCCAAAAACGCTGTACCTCTTGGTCAATCTGCCTATAAAACTCAGAAACACCTCCAAAAACATTACCTCTTGGTCAATCTGCCTATAAACCTCAGAAACACCTCCAAAAACACCGAACCTCTTGGTCAATCTGCCTATAAAACTCAGAAACACCTCCAAAAACCCAGAACCTCTTGGTCAATCTGCCTATAAAACTCAGAAACACCTCCAAAAACACTGTACCTCTTGGTCAATCTGCCTATAAAACTCAGACACACCTCCAAAAACACTGTACCTCTTGGTCAATCTGCCTATAAAACTCAGACACACCTCCAAAAACACCGAACCTCTTGGTCAATCTGCCTATAAAACTCAGAAACGGGGGGAACGGAACCAAACTGCGGAACAGTATCGAACATTCTAATTCCGTGTGCCAATTACAAACAGTCCTATTCTAACCCGTGAGAAGGTTGCCTTGGTATGCTGCCCACATACCACAGGCTTCGTAGAGCAGATGGACAATGTGATGGACCAGGTTACATCCAGGCCTCCAACCTGCCTCTCCAACTTTGTGCAAGTCAACACTTTTCTAGGGAGAGAGTCAGCCTCCCCTCTCTGCACTGTGGGGGGTGGGGGGCACTGAGAGCTTGGCATTGCAGGTCTGGAGTGTACTGAGGGCTTGGCAGTGCAGTTCTGGAGGGTAATGAGGGCTTGGCATGGGGGTGTGGAGGGTACTGAGGGCTTGGCATGGGGGTGTGGAGGTACTGAGGAGCTTAGCATGGGGGTGTGGAAGTACTGAGGGCTTGGCATGGGGGTGTGGAGGGTACTGAGGACTTAGTATAGGAGTGTGGAGGGTACTGAGGAGCTTAGCATGGGGGTGTGGAGGTACTGAGGGCTTAGTTTAGGGGTGTGGAGGGTACTGAGGGCTTGGTATAGGGGTGTGGAGGGTACTGAGAGCTTGGCATGGGGGTGTGGAGGGTACTGAGGGCTTTTCATGGTGGTGTGGAGGGTACTGAGGGCTTGGTATACGGGTGTGGAGGTACTGAGGGCTTTTTTCATGGTGGTGTGGAGGGTACTGAGGGCTTAGTATAGGGGTGTGGAGGGTACTGAGGGCTTGGCATAGGGGTATGGAGGTACTGAGGGCTTAGTATAGGGTGTGGAGGTACTGAGGGCTTTTCATGGTGGTGTGGAGGTACTGAGGGCTTGGTATAGGGGTGTGGAGGGTACTGAGGGCTTGGCATAGGGGTGTGGAGGGTACTGAGGGCTTGGTTTAGGGGTGTGGAGGTACTGAGGGGGCTTGGTATAGGGGTGTGGAGGGTACTGAGGACTTGGCATGGGGATGTGGAGTGGTACTGAGGGCTTGGCATAGGGGTGTGGAGGGTACTGAGGGCTTAGTTTAGGGGTGTGGAGGTACTGAGGGCTTGGTATAGGGGTGTGGAGGTACTGAGGACTTGGCATGGGGGTGTGGAGGGTACTGAGAGCAGCATAGGGGTGTGGAGGGTACTGAGGACTTGGTATAGGGGTGTGGAGGGGTACTGAGGGCTTGGCATAGGGGTGTGGAGGGTACTGAGGACTTAGTATAGGGGTGTGGTACTGAGGACTTAGCGGAGGGTACTGAGGGCTTGGCATACGGGTGTGGAGGGTACTGAGGGCTTGGCATGGTGGTGTGGAGGGTACTGAGGGCTTGGTATAGGGGTGTATGGAGGTACTGAGGACTTGGTATAGGGGTGTGGAGGGTACTGAGGGCTTAGTATAGGGGTGTGGAGGGTACTGAGGGCTTGGCATAGGGGTGTGGAGGGTACTGAGGACTTGGTATAGGGGTGTGGAGGGTACTGAGGGGCTTGGTATAGGGGTGTGGAGGTATTGAGGGCTTGGTATAGGGGTGTGGAGGGTACTGAGGGCTTGGTTTAGGGGTGTGGAGGGTACTGAGGACTTGGTTTAGGGGAGGGTACTAAGGAGAGCTTAGCATGGAAGTCTAGAGGGTACTGAGGACTTAGCATGGGGTGTGGAGGGTACTGACAGCAGCATGGGGGTGTGGAGGGGTACTGAGGGCTTATCATGGTGGTGTGGAGGGTACTGAGGGCTTAGCATAGGGGTGTGGAAATTACATGAGAGGGCTTGGTTTAGGGGTGTGGAGGTACTGAGGACTTGGCATGGGGTGTGGAGCATGCGGGCTTGGTTTAGGGGTATGGAGGTACTGAGGGCTTGGTATAGGGGTGTGGAGGGTACTGAGGGCTTTTCATGGTGGTGTGGCTACTGAGGACTTGGCATGGGGGTGTGGAGGGTACTGCGAGGACTTTGTTTAGGGGTATGGAGGTACTGAGGGCTTGGTATAGGGGTGTGGAGGGTACTGAGGGCTTTTCATGGTGGTGTGGAGGTACTGAGGGCAGCATCGGGGTGTGGAGGGTACTGAGGGCTTGGTATAGGGGTGTGGAGGGTACTGAGGGCTTGGTTTAGGGGTGTGGAGGGTACTGAGGACTTGGTTTAGGGGTATGGAGGGTACTGAGCGCTTGGCATGGGGGGTGTGGAGGTACTGAGCACTTGGCATCGGGGTGTGGAGGGTACTGAGACTTGGTATAGGGGGTGTGGAGGTACTGAGGGGCTTTCATGGTGGTGTGGAGGTACTGAAGGCTTGGCATAGGGTGTGGAGGTACTGAGGGCTTGGTTTAGGGGTGTGGAGGTACTGAGGAGCTTGGTATAGGGGTATGGAGGGTACTGAGGAGCTTAGCATAGGGGTGTGGAGGGTACTGAGGACTTAGTATAGGGGTGTGGAGGGTACTGAGAGCTTGGCATGGGGGTGTGGAGGTACTGAGGGCTTTTCATGGTGGTGTGGAGGTACTAAGGGCTTGGCATAGGGTGTGGAGGGTACATAGGGCTTGGTTTAGGGGTGTGGAGGGTACTGAGGACTTAGCATGGGGGTGTGGAGGGTATTGCGGGCTTGGTTTAGGGGTATGGAGGTACTGAGGAGCTTGGTATAGGGGGTGTGGAGGTACTGAGGGCTTTTCATGGTGGTGTGGAGGGTACTGAGGACTTGGCATGGGGGTGTGGAGGGTATTGCGGGCTTGGTTTAGGGGTATGGAGGGTACTGAGGGCTTGGTATAGGGGTGTGGAGGTACTGAGGGCTTTTCATGGTGGTGTGGAGGGTACTGAGGGCTTAGCATAGGGGTGTGGAGGGTACTGAGGGCTTAGTATAGGGTGTGGGGGTACTGAGGGGCTTGGTTTAGGGGTGTGGAGGGTACTGAGGACTTGGTTTAGGGGTATGGAGGGTACTGAGCGCTTGGCATGGGGGTGTGGAGGTACTGAGCACTTGGCATCGGGGTGTGGAGGTACTGAGAGCTTGGCATGGGGGTGTGGAGAGGTACTGGGGGTTTTCATGGTGGTGTGGAGGGTACTGAAGGCTTGGCATAGGGTGTGGAGGTACTGAGGGCTTGGTTTAGGGGTGTGGAGAGGTACTGAGGAGGCTTGGTATAGGGTGTGGAAGTACTGAGGGCTTAGCATAGGGGTGTGGAGGGTACTGAGGACTTGGTATAGGGGTGTGGAGGGTACTGAGAGCTTGGCATGGGGGTGTGGAGGTACTGAGGGCTTTTCATGGTGGTGTGGAGGTACTAAGGGCTTGGTATAGGGGTGTGGAGGGTACTGAGGGCTTAGCATAGGGAGGTATGGAGGTACTGAGGAGCTTGGTATAGGGGTGTGGAGGGTACTGAGGGCTTTTCATGGTGGTGTGGAGGTACTGAGGGCTTGGTATAGGGGTGTGGAGGGTACTGAGGGCTTGGCATAGGGGTGTGGAGGGTACTGAGGGCTTGGTTTAGGGGTGTGGAGGGTACTGAGGGCTTGGTATAGGGGTGTGGAGGGTACTGAGGACTTGGCATGGGGTTGTGGAGGGTACTGAGGGCTTGGCATAGGGGTGTGGAGGGTACTGAGGGGCTTTTCATGGTGGTGTGGAGGGTACTGAGGGGCTTGGTATACGGGGTGTGGAGGGTACTGAGGGCTTTTCATGGTGGTGTGGAGGGTACTAAGGGCTTGGTATAGGGGTGTGGAGGGGTACTGAGGGCTTGGCATAGGGGTATGGAGGTACTGAGGGCTTGGTATAGGGGTGTGGAGGGTACTGAGGGCTTTTCATGGTGGTGTGGAGGTACTGAGGGCTTGGTATAGGGGTGTGGGTACTGAGGGCTTGGCATAGGGGTGTGGAGGTACTGAGGGCTTGGTTTAGGGGTGTGGAGGGTACTGAGGGCTTGGTATAGGGGTGTGGAGGGTACTGAGGACTTGGCATGGTGGTGTGGAGGGTACTGAGGGGCTTGGCATAGGGGTGTGGAGGTACTGAGGGCTTGGTTTAGGGGTGTGGAGGGTACTGAGGGCTTGGTATAGGGGTGTGGAGGTACTGAGGACTTGGCATGGGGGTGTGGAGGGTACTGAGGGCTTGGCATAGGGGTGTGGAGGTACTGAGGACTTGGTTTAGGGTGTGGAGGGTACTGAGGGCTTGGTATAGGGGTGTGGAGGGTACTGAGGACTTGGCATGGGGGTGTGGAGGGTACTGAGGGCTTAGCATAGGGGTGTGGAGGGTACTGAGGACTTGGTATAGGGGTGTGGAGGTACTGAGGGCTTGGCATAGGGGTTTGGAGGGTACTGAGGGCTTGGAATAGGGGTGTGGGGGGTACTGAGGGCTTGGTTTAGGGGTGTGGAGGGTACTGAGGACTTGGTTTAGGGGTATGGAGGTACTGAGCGCTTAGCATGGGGTGTGGAGGGTACTGAGGACTTGGCATCGGGGTGTGGAGGGTACTGAGAGCTTGGCATGGGGGTGTGGAGGTACTGAGGGTTTTCATGGTGGTGTGGAGGTACTGAGGGCTTGGCATAGGGTGTGGAGGGTACTGAGGGCTTGGTTTAGGGGTGTGGAGGGTACTGAGGGCTTGGTATAGGGGTGTGGAGGGTACTGAGGGCTTGGCATAGGGGTGTGGAGGGTACTGAGGACTTGGTATAGGGGTGTGGAGGGTACTGAGAGCTTGGCATGGGGGTGTGGAGGGTACTGAGGGGTTTTCATGGTGGTGTGGAGGGTACTGAGGGCTTGGCATAGGGGTGTGGAGGGTACTGAGGGCTTGGTTTAGGGGTGTGGAGGGTACTGAGGGCTTGGTATAGGGGTGTGGAGGGTACTGAGGGCTTGGTATAGGGGTGTGGAGGGTACTGAGGACTTGGCATGGGGGTGTGGAGGGTACTGAGGGCTTGGCATAGGGGTGTGGAGGGTACTGAGGACTTGGTATAGGGGTGTGGAGGGTACTGAGGGCTTGGCATAGGGGTTTGGAGGGTACTGAGGGCTTGGAATAGGGGTGTGGGGGGTACTGAGGGCTTGGTTTAGGGGTGTGGAGGGTACTGAGGACTTGGTTTAGGGGTATGGAGGGTACTGAGCGCTTGGCATGGGGGTGTGGAGGGTACTGAGGACTTGGCATCGGGGTGTGGAGGGTACTGAGAGCTTGGCATGGGGGTGTGGAGGGTACTGAGGGGTTTTCATGGTGGTGTGGAGGGTACTGAGGGCTTGGCATAGGGTGTGGAGGGTACTGAGGGCTTGGTTTAGGGGTGTGGAGGGTACTGAGGGCTTGGTATAGGGGTGTGGAGGGTACTGAGGGCTTGGCATAGGGGTGTGGAGGGTACTGAGGACTTGGTATAGGGGTGTGGAGGGTACTGAGAGCTTGGCATGGGGGTGTGGAGGGTACTGAGGGGTTTTCATGGTGGTGTGGAGGTACTGAGGGCTTAGCATAGGGGGTGTGGAGGTACTGAGGGCTTGGTTTAGGGGTGTGGAGGGTACTGAGGGCTTGGTATAGGGGTGTGGAGGGTACTGAGGGCTTGGCATAGGGGTGTGGAGGGTACTGAGGACTTGGTATAGGGGTGTGGAGGGTACTGAGGACTTGGCGAATGGGTGTGGAGGGTACTGAGGGCTTGGCATAGGGGTGTGGAGGGTACTGAGGGCTTGGCATCGGGGTGTGGAGGGTACTGAGGGCTTGGTATAGGGGTGTGGAGGGTACTGAGGACTTGGTATAGGGGTGTGGAGGGTACTGAGGGCTTGGTATAGGGTGTGGAGGTACTGGGGCTTAGCATAGGGTGTGGAGGTACTGAGGACTTGGTATAGGGGTGTGGAGGGTACTGAGGGCTTGGTATAGGGGTGTGGAGGGTACTGAGGACTTGGTATAGGGGTGTGGAGGGTATTGAGGGCTTGGTATAGGGGTGTGGAGGGTACTGAGGGGCTTGGTTTAGGGGTGTGGAGGGTACTGAGGACTTGGTTTAGTGGTATGGAGGGTACTGAGAGCTTAGCATGGGGTCTAGAGGTACTGAGGACTTGGCATCGGGGTGTGGAGGTACTGACAGCTTGGCATGGGGGTGTGGAGGGTACTGAGGGCTTATCATGGTGGTGTGGAGGGTACTGAGGAGCTTGGCATAGGGGTGTGGAGGTACATAGGGCTTGGTTTAGGGGTGTTGAGGGTACTGAGGACTTGGCATGGGGGTGTGGAGGGTGTGCGGGCTTGGTTTAGGGGTATGGAGGGTACTGAGGGCTTGCTATAGGGGGTGTGGAGGGTACTGAGGGCTTTTCATGGTGGTGTGGAGGGTACTGAGGGCTTGGTATAGGGGTGTGGGGGTACTGAGGGCTTGGTTTAGGGGTGTGGAGGGTACTGAGGACTTGGTTTAGGGGTATGGAGGGTACTGAGCGCTTGGCATGGGGGTGTGGAGGGTACTGAGGACTTGGCATCGGGGTGTGGAGGTACTGAGAGAGGTTGGCATGGGGGTGTGGAGGGTACTGAGGGTTTTCATGGTGGTGTGGAGGGTACTGAGGGCTTGGCATAGGGGTGTGGAGGATACTGAGGGCTTTTCATGGCTGTGTGGAGGGTACTGAGGGCTTGGCATAGGGGTGTGGAGGGTACTGAGGGCTTGGTTTAGGGGTGTGGAGGGTACTGAGGACTTGATATAGGGGTGTGGAGGGTACTGATGGCTTGGTATAGGGGTGTGGAGGGTACTGATGGCTTGGCATAGGGGTGTGGAGGTACTGAGGACTTGGCATCGGGGTGTGGAGGGTACTGAGAGCTTGGCATGGGGGTGTGGAGGGTACTGAGGGCTTTTCATGGTGGTGTGGAGGTACTGAGGGCTTGGCATAGGGATGTGGAGGGTACTGAGGGCTTGGTATAGGGGTGTGGAGGGTACTGAGGGCTTGGTATAGGGGTGTGGAGGGTACTGAGGACTTAGTATAGGGTGTGGAGGGTATTGAGGGCTTGGTATAGGGGTGTGGAGGGTACTGAGGGCTTGGTATAGGGGTGTGGAGGGTATTGAGGGCTTGGTATAGGGGTGTGGAGGGTACTGAGGGCTTGGTTTAGGGGTGTGGAGGGTACTGATGACTTGGTTTAGGGGTATGCAGGGTACTGAGAGCTTGTCATGGGGGTCTAGAGGGTACTGAGGACTTGGCATCGGGGTGTGGAGGGTACTGAGAGCTTGGCATGGGGGTGTGGAGGGTACTGAGGGCTTTTCATGGTGGTGTGGAAGGTACTGAGTGCTTGGCATAGGGGTGTGGAGGGTACTGAGGGCTTGGTTTAGGGGTGTGGAGGGTACTGAGGACTTGGCATGGGGTGTGGAGGGTACTACGGGCTTGGTTTAGGGGTATGGAGGGTACTGAGGGCTTGGTATAGAGGGTGTGGAGGGTACTGAGGGCTTTTCATGGTGGTGTGGAGGGTACTGAGGGCTTGGCATAGGGGTGTGGAGGGTACTGAGGGCTTGGTTTAGGGGTGTGGAGGGTACTGATGGCTTGGTATAGGGGTGTGGAGGGTACTGAGGACTTGGCATGGGTTGTGGAGGGTACTGAGGGCTTGGCATGGGGGTGTGGAGGGTACTGAGGGCTTGGCATAGGGGTGTGGAGGGTACTGAGGACTTGGCATGGGGGTGTGGAGGGTCCTGAGGGCTTGGCATAGGGGTGTGGAGGGTACTGAGGATTTGGTATAGGGGTGTGGAGGGTACTGAGGGCTTGGTATAGGGGTGTGGAGGGTACTGAGGACTTGGTATAGGGGTGTGGAGGGTACTGAGGGCTTGGCATGGGGGTGTGGAGGGTACTGAGGGCTTGGTATAGGGGTGTGGAGGGTACTGAGGACTTGGTTTAGGGGTATGGAGGGTACTGAGGACTTGGTATAGGGGTGTGGAGGGTACTGAGGGCTTGGTATAGGGGTGTGGAGGGTACTGAGGACTTGGTTTAGGGGTATGGAGGGTACTGAGAGCTTGGCATGGGGGTCTAGAGGGTACTGAGGACTTGGCATCGGGGTGTGGAGGGTACTGACAGTTTGGCATGGGGGTGTGGAGGGTACTGAGGGCTTATCATGGTGGTGTGGAGGGTACTGAGGGCTTGGCATAGGGGTGTGGAGGGTACATAGGGCTTGGTTTAGGGGTGTTGAGGGTACTGAGGACTTGGCATGGGGGTGTGGAGGGTATTGCGGGCTTGGTTTAGGGGTATGGAGGGTACTGAGGGCTTGGTATAGGGTGTGGAGGATACTGAGGCTTTTCATGGTGGTGTGGAGGGTACTGAGGGGCTTGGCATAGGGGTGTGGAGGGTACTGAGGGCTTAGTATAGGGTGTGGGGGTACTGAGGAGCTTGGTTTAGGGGTGTGGAGGGTACTGAGGACTTGGTTTAGGGGTATGGAGGTAATGAGCGCTTAGCATGGGGGTGTGGAGGGTACTGAGGACTTGGCATCGGGGTGTGGAGGTACTGAGAGGTTGGCATGGGGGTGTGGAGGGTACTGAGGGTTTTCATGGTGGTGTGGAGGTACTGAGGAGCTTGGCATAGGGGTGTGGAGGATACTGAGGGCTTTTCATGGCTGTGTGGAGGGTACTGAGGGCTTGGCATAGGGGTGTGGAGGGTACTGAGGTCTTGGTTTAGGGTGTGGAGGGTACTGCGGGCTTGGTATAGGGGTGTGGAGGGTACTGAGGACTTTCATGGTGGTGTGGAGGTACTGAGGACTTGGCATGGGGTGTGGAGGGTACTGCGGGCTTGGTTTAGGGGTATGGAGGGTACTGAGGGCTTGGTATAGGGGTGTGGAGGGTACTGAGGGCTTTTCATGGGGTGTGGAGGGTACTGAGGACTTGGTATAGGGTGTGGAGGGTACTGAGGGCTTGGTATAGGGGTGTGGAGGGTACTGAGGGCTTGGTTTAGGGGTGTGGAGGGTACTGAGGACTTGGTTTAGGGGTATGGAGGGTACTGAGCGCTTGGCATGGGGGTGTGGAGGTACTGAGCACTTGGCATGGGGTGTGGAGGGTACTGAGACTTGGCATGGGGGTGTGGAGGGTACTGAGGGGTTTTCATGGTGGTGTGGAGGGTACTGAAGGCTTGGCATAGGGTGTGGAGGGTACTGAGGGCTTGGTTTAGGGGTGTGGAGGGTACTGAGGGGGCTTGGTATAGGGGTGTGGAGGGTACTGAGGGCTTGGCATAGGGGTGTGGAGGGTACTGAGGACTTGGTATAGGGTGTGGAGGGTACTGAGGGCTTGGCATGGGGGTGTGGAGGTACTGAGGGCTTTTCATGGTGGTGTGGAGGGTACTAAGGGCTTGGCATAGGGGTGTGGAGGGTACATAGGGCTTGGTTTAGGGGTGTGGAGGGTACTGAGGACTTGGCATGGGGGTGTGGAGGGTATTGCGGGCTTGGTTTAGGGGTATGGAGGGTACTGAGGGCTTGGTATAGGGGGTGTGGAGGGTACTGAGGGCTTTTCATGGTGGTGTGGAGGGTACTGAGGACTTGGCATGGGGGTGTGGAGGGTATTGCGGGCTTGGTTTAGGGGTATGGAGGGTACTGAGGGCTTGGTATAGGGGGTGTGGAGGGTACTGAGGGCTTTTCATGGTGGTGTGGAGGGTACTGAGGGCTTGGCATAGGGGTGTGGAGGGTACTGAGGGCTTGGTATAGGGGTGTGGGGGGTACTGAGGGCTTGGTTTAGGGGTGTGGAGGGTACTGAGGACTTGGTTTAGGGGTATGGAGGGTACTGAGCGCTTGGCATGGGGGTGTGGAGGGTACTGAGCACTTGGCATCGGGGTGTGGAGGGTACTGAGAGCTTGGCATGGGGGTGTGGAGGGTACTGAGGGGTTTTCATGGTGGTGTGGAGGGTACTGAAGGCTTGGCATAGGGTGTGGAGGGTACTGAGGGCTTGGTTTAGGGGTGTGGAGGGTACTGAGGGCTTGGTATAGGGGTGTGGAGGGTACTGAGGGCTTGGCATAGGGGTGTGGAGGGTACTGAGGACTTGGTATAGGGGTGTGGAGGGTACTGAGAGCTTGGCATGGGGGTGTGGAGGGTACTGAGGGCTTTTCATGGTGGTGTGGAGGGTACTAAGGGCTTGGTATAGGGGTGTGGAGGGTACTGAGGGCTTGGCATAGGGGTATGGAGGGTACTGAGGGCTTGGTATAGGGGTGTGGAGGGTACTGAGGGCTTTTCATGGTGGTGTGGAGGGTACTGAGGGCTTGGTATAGGGGTGTGGAGGGTACTGAGGGCTTGGCATAGGGGTGTGGAGGGTACTGAGGGCTTGGTTTAGGGGTGTGGAGGGTACTGAGGGCTTGGTATAGGGGTGTGGAGGGTACTGAGGACTTGGCATGGGGTTGTGGAGGGTACTGAGGGCTTGGCATAGGGGTGTGGAGGGTACTGAGGGCTTTTCATGGTGGTGTGGAGGGTACTGAGGGCTTGGTATACGGGTGTGGAGGGTACTGAGGGCTTTTCATGGTGGTGTGGAGGGTACTAAGGGCTTGGTATAGGGGTGTGGAGGGTACTGAGGGCTTGGCATAGGGGTATGGAGGGTACTGAGGGCTTGGTATAGGGGTGTGGAGGGTACTGAGGGCTTTTCATGGTGGTGTGGAGGGTACTGAGGGCTTGGTATAGGGGTGTGGAGGGTACTGAGGGCTTGGCATAGGGGTGTGGAGGGTACTGAGGGCTTGGTTTAGGGGTGTTACTGAGGCTTGGGGGTGTGGAGGTACTGAGGACTTAGCATGGTGGTGTGGAGGGTACTGAGGGCTTGGCATAGGGGTGTGGAGGGTACTGAGGGCTTGGTTTAGGGGTGTGGAGGGTACTGAGGGCTTGGTATAGGGGTGTGGAGGGTACTGAGGACTTGGCATGGGGGTGTGGAGGGTACTGAGGGCTTGGCATAGGGGTGTGGAGGGTACTGAGGACTTGGTTTAGGGGTGTGGAGGGTACTGAGGGCTTGGTATAGGGTGTGGAGGGTACTGAGGACTTGGCATGGGGGTGTGGAGGGTACTGAGGAGCTTGGCATAGGGGGTGTGGAGGGTACTGAGGACTTGGTATAGGGGTGTGGAGGGTACTGAGGGCTTGGCATAGGGGGTTTGGAGGGTACTGAGGGCTTGGAATGGGGGTGTGGAGGGTACTGAGGGCTTGGTTTAGGGGTGTGGAGGGTACTGAGGACTTGGTTTAGGGGTATGGAGGGTACTGAGCGCTTAGCATGGGGGTGTGGAGAAGTACTGAGGACTTGGCATCGGGGTGTGGAGGGTACTGAGAGCTTAGCATGGGGTGTGGAGGGTACTGAGGGGTTTTCATGGTGGTGTGGAGGGTACTGAGGGCTTGGCATAGGGTGTGGAGGGTACTGAGGGCTTGGTTTAGGGTGTGGAGGGTACTGAGGGCTTGGTATAGGGGTGTGGAGGGTACTGAGGAAGCTTAGCATAGGGGTGTGGAGGGTACTGAGGACTTAGTATAGGGTGTGGAGGGTACTGAGAGCTTTAGCATGGGGGTGTGGAGGGTACTGAGGGCTTTTCATGGTGGTGTGGAGGTACTGAGGGCTTGGCATAGGGGTGTGGAGGGTACTGAGGGGCTTGGTTTAGGGTGTGGAGGGTACTGAGGGCTTGGTATAGGGGTGTGGAGGTACTGAGGGCTTGGTATGGGGGGTGTGGGGTACTGAGGACTTGGCATGGGGGTGTGGAGGTACTGAGGAGCTTGGCATAGGGGTGTGGAGGGTACTGAGGACTTGGTATAGGGGGTGTGGAGGGTACTGAGGCTTGGCATAGGGGTTGGAGGTACTGAGGGCTTGGAATAGGGGTGTGAGGTACTGAGGGCTTGGTTTAGGGGTGTGGAGGGTACTGAGGACTTGGTTTAGGGGTATGGAGGGTACTGAGCGCTTGGCATGGGGGTGTGGAGGGTACTGAGGACTTGGCATCGGGGTGTGGAGGTACTGAGAGCTTGGCATGGGGTGTGGAGGTACTGAGGGTTTTCATGGTGGTGTGGAGGGTACTGAGGGCTTGGCATAGGGTGTGGAGGGTACTGAGGGCTTGGTTTAGGGGTGTGGAGGGTACTGAGGGGCTTAGTATAGGGGTGTGGAGGGTACTGAGGGAGCTTAGCATAGGGGTGTGGAGGGTACTGAGGACTTGGTATAGGGTGTGGAGGGTACTGAGGAGCTTGGCATGGGGGTGTGGAGGGTACTGAGGGTTTTCATGGTGGTGTGGAGGGTACTGAGGGCTTGGCATAGGGGTGTGGAGGGTACTGAGGGCTTGGTTTAGGGGTGTGGAGGTACTGAGGGCTTGGTATAGGGGTGTGGAGGGTACTGAGGGCTTGGCAGGGGGTGTGGAGGGTACTGAGGACTTAGTATAGGGGTGTGGAGGGTACTGAGGACTTAGCGAATGGGTGTGGAGGTACTGAGGAGAGCATAGGGGTGTGGAGTACTTGGGTGTGGTACTGAGGGCTTAGTAGGGGTGTGGAGGGTACTGAGGACTTGGTATAGGGTGGTACTGAGGGCTTGGTATAGGGGTGTGGAGGGTACTGAGGGCTTGGCATAGGGGGTGTGGAGGGTACTGAGGACTTAGTATAGGGGTGTGGAGGTACTGGGCTTGGTATAGGGGTGTGGAGGGTACTGAGGACTTGGTATGGGGTGTGGAGGGTATTGAGGCTTGGTATGGGGTGTGGAGGGGTACTGAGGGCTTGGTTTAGGGGTGTGGTACTGAGGACTTGGTTTAGTGGTATGGAGGGTACTGAGAGCTTAGCATGGGGGTCTGGTACTGAGGACTTGGCATCGGGGTGTGGAGGTACTGACACATGGGGGTGTGGGGTACTGAGGGCTTTCATGGTGGTGTGGAGGTACTGAGGAGCTTAGCATAGGGTGTGGAGGGTACTAGGGCTTGGTTTAGGGGTAGGAGGACTTGCATGGGGGTGTGGAGGGTACTGCGGGCTTGGTTTAGGGGTATGGAGGGTACTGAGAGGGCTTGCTATAGGGGTGTGGAGGGTACTGAGGGCTTTTCATGGTGGTGTGGAGGGTACTGAGGGCTTGGTATAGGGGTGTGGGGTACTGAGGGCTTGGTTTAGGGGTGTGGAGGTACTGAGGACTTGGTTTAGGGGTATGGAGGTACTGAGCGCTTGGCATGGGGGTGTGGAGGTACTGAGGACTTGGCATCGGGGTGTGGAGGGTACTGAGAGGTTGGCATGGGGGTGTGGAGGGTACTGAGGGGTTTTCATGGTGGTGTGGAGGGTACTGAGGGCTTGGCATAGGGGTGTGGAGGATACTGAGGGCTTTTCATGGCTGTGTGGAGGGTACTGAGGGCTTGGCATAGGGGTGTGGAGGGTACTGAGGGCTTGGTTTAGGGGTGTGGAGGGTACTGAGGACTTGATATAGGGGTGTGGAGGGTACTGATGGCTTGGTATAGGGGTGTGGAGGGTACTGATGGCTTGGCATAGGGGTGTGGAGGGTACTGAGGACTTGGCATCGGGGTGTGGAGGGTACTGAGAGCTTGGCATGGGGGTGTGGAGGGTACTGAGGGCTTTTCATGGTGGTGTGGAGGGTACTGAGGGCTTGGCATAGGGATGTGGAGGGTACTGAGGGCTTGGTATAGGGGTGTGGAGGGTACTGAGGGCTTGGTATAGGGGTGTGGAGGGTACTGAGGACTTGGTATAGGGGTGTGGAGGGTATTGAGGGCTTGGTATAGGGGTGTGGAGGGTACTGAGGGCTTGGTATAGGGGTGTGGAGGGTATTGAGGGCTTGGTATAGGGGTGTGGAGGGTACTGAGGGCTTGGTTTAGGGGTGTGGAGGGTACTGATGACTTGGTTTAGGGGTATGCAGGGTACTGAGAGCTTGTCATGGGGGTCTAGAGGGTACTGAGGACTTGGCATCGGGGTGTGGAGGGTACTGAGAGCTTGGCATGGGGGTGTGGAGGGTACTGAGGGCTTTTCATGGTGGTGTGGAAGGTACTGAGTGCTTGGCATAGGGGTGTGGAGGGTACTGAGGGCTTGGTTTAGGGGTGTGGAGGGTACTGAGGACTTGGCATGGGGGTGTGGAGGGTACTACGGGCTTGGTTTAGGGGTATGGAGGGTACTGAGGGCTTGGTATAGAGGGTGTGGAGGGTACTGAGGGCTTTTCATGGTGGTGTGGAGGGTACTGAGGGCTTGGCATAGGGGTGTGGAGGGTACTGAGGGCTTGGTTTAGGGGTGTGGAGGGTACTGATGGCTTGGTATAGGGGTGTGGAGGGTACTGAGGACTTGGCATGGGTTGTGGAGGGTACTGAGGGCTTGGCATGGGGGTGTGGAGGGTACTGAGGGCTTGGCATAGGGGTGTGGAGGGTACTGAGGACTTGGCATGGGGGTGTGGAGGGTCCTGAGGGCTTGGCATAGGGGTGTGGAGGGTACTGAGGATTTGGTATAGGGGTGTGGAGGGTACTGAGGGCTTGGTATAGGGGTGTGGAGGGTACTGAGGACTTGGTATAGGGGTGTGGAGGGTACTGAGGGCTTGGCATGGGGGTGTGGAGGGTACTGAGGGCTTGGTATAGGGGTGTGGAGGGTACTGAGGACTTGGTTTAGGGGTATGGAGGTACTGAGGACTTGGTATAGGGGTGTGGAGGTACTGAGGGCTTGGTATAGGGGTGTGGAGGGTACTGAGGACTTGGTTTAGGGGTATGGAGGGTACTGAGAGCTTGGCATGGGGGTCTAGAGGGTACTGAGGACTTGGCATCGGGGTGTGGAGGGTACTGACAGTTTGGCATGGGGGTGTGGAGGGTACTGAGGGCTTATCATGGTGGTGTGGAGGGTACTGAGGGCTTGGCATAGGGGTGTGGAGGGTACATAGGGCTTGGTTTAGGGGTGTTGAGGGTACTGAGGACTTGGCATGGGGGTGTGGAGGGTATTGCGGGCTTGGTTTAGGGGTATGGAGGGTACTGAGGGCTTGGTATAGGGGGTGTGGAGGATACTGAGGGCTTTCATGGTGGTGTGGAGGTACTGGGGCTTGGCATAGGGTGTGGAGGGTACTGAGGGCTTGGTATAGGGTGTAACAGGGGGGTACTGAGGGGCTTAGTTTAGGGGTGTGGAGGGTACTGAGGACTTGGTTTAGGGGTATGGAGGGTAATGAGCGCTTGGCATGGGGGTGTGGAGGGTACTGAGGACTTGGCATCGGGGTGTGGAGGGTACTGAGAGGTTGGCATGGGGGTGTGGAGGGTACTGAGGGGTTTTCATGGTGGTGTGGAGGGTACTGAGGGGCTTGGCATAGGGGTGTGGAGGATACTGAGGGCTTTTCATGGCTGTGTGGAGGGTACTGAGGGCTTGGCATAGGGGTGTGGAGGGTACTGAGGTCTTGGTTTAGGGGTGTGGAGGGTACTGCGGGCTTGGTATAGGGGTGTGGAGGGTACTGAGGACTTGATATAGGGGTGTGGAGGGTACTGATGGCTTGGTATAGGGGTGTGGAGGGTACTGATGGCTTGGCATAGGGGTGTGGAGGGTACTGAGGACTTGGTATAGGGGTGTGGAGGGTACTGATGGCTTGGCATAGGGGTGTGGAGGGTACTGAGGACTTGGTATAGGGGTGTGGAGGGTATTGAGGGCTTGGTATAGGGGTGTGGAGGGTACTGAGGGCTTGGTATAGGGGTGTGGAGGGTATTGAGGGCTTGGTATAGGGGTGTGGAGGGTACTGATGACTTGGTTTAGGGGTATGCAGTGTACTGAGAGCTTGGCATGGGGGTCTAGAGGGTACTGAGGACTTGGCATCCGGGTGTGGAGGGTACTGAGAGCAGCATGGGGGTGTGGAGGTACTGAGGGCTTTTCATGGTGGTGTGGAGGGTACTGAGGGCTTGGCATAGGGATGTGGAGGTACTGAGGGCTTGGTATAGGGGTGTGGAGGGTACTGAGGGCTTGGTATAGGGGTGTGGAGGGTACTGAGGACTTAGTATAGGGGTGTGGAGGTATTGAGGGCTTGGTATAGGGGTGTGGAGGGTACTGAGGGCTTGGTATAGGGGTGTGGAGGTATTGAGGGCTTGGTATAGGGGTGTGGAGGGTACTGAGGGCTTGGTTTAGGGGTGTGGAGGGTACTGAGGGATTGGTATAGGGGTGTGGAGGGTACTGAGGACTTGGCATGGGGATGTGGAGGGTACTGAGGGCTTGGCATAGGGGTGTGGAGGGTACTGAGGGCTTGGTTTAGGGGTGTGGAGGGTACTGAGGGCTTGGTATAGGGGTGTGGAGGGTACTGAGGACTTGGCATGGGGGTGTGGAGGGTACTGAGAGCTTGGCATAGGGGTGTGGAGGGTACTGAGGACTTGGTATAGGGGTGTGGAGGGTACTGAGGGCTTGGCATAGGGGTGTGGAGGGTACTGAGGACTTGGTATAGGGGTGTGGAGGGTACTGAGGACTTGGCGAAGGGGTGTGGAGGGTACTGAGGCCTTGGCATAGGGGTGTGGAGGGTACTGAGGGCTTGGCATCGGGGTGTGGAGGGTACTGAGGGCTTGGTATAGGGGTGTAGAGGGTACTGAGGACTTGGTATAGGGGTGTGGAGGGTACTGAGGGCTTGGTATGGGGGTGTGGAGGGTACTGAGGGCTTGGCATAGGGTGTGGAGGGTACTGAGGACTTGGTATAGGGGTGTTTACTGAGGGCTTGGTATAGGGGTGTGGAGGGTATTGAGGGCTTGGTATAGGGGTGTGGAGGGTACTGAGGGCTTGGTTTAGGGGTGTGGAGGGTACTGAGGACTTGGTTTAGGGGTATGGAGGGTACTGAGAGCTTGGCATGGGGGTCTGGAGGGTACTGAGGACTTGGCATGGGGTGTGGAGGGTACTGACAGCAGCATGGGGGTGTGGAGGGTACTGAGGGCTTATCATGGTGGTGTGGAGGGTACTGAGGGCTTGGCATAGGGGTGTGGAGGGTACATGGAGGGCTTGGTTTAGGGGTGTGGAGGGTACTGAGGACTTGGCATGGGGGTGTAGGCGGGCTTGGTTTAGGGGGTATGGAGGGTACTGAGGGCTTGGTATAGGGGTGTGGAGGTACTGAGGGCTTTTCATGGTGGTGTGGAGGGTACTGAGGACTTGGCATGGGGGTGTGGAGGGTATTGCGGGCTTGGTTTAGGGGTATGGAGGGTACTGAGGGCTTGGTATAGGGGGTGTGGAGGGTACTGAGGGCTTTTCATGGTGGTGTGGAGGGTACTGAGGGCTTGGCATAGGGGTGTGGAGGGTACTGAGGGCTTGGTATAGGGGTGTGGAGGGTACTGAGGGCTTGGTTTAGGGGTGTGGAGGGTACTGAGGACTTGGTTTAGGGGTATGGAGGGTACTGAGAGCTTAGCATGGGGGTCTGGAGGGTACTGAGGACTTGGCATCGGGGTGTGGAGGGTACTGAGAGCTTGGCATGGGGGTGTGGAGGGTACTGAGGGCTTATCATGGTGGTGTGGAGGGTACTGAGGGCTTGGCATAGGGTGTGGAGGGTACATAGGGCTTGGTTTAGGGGTGTGGAGGGTACTGAGGACTTGGCATGGGGGTGTGGAGTATGCGGGCTTGGTTTAGGGGTATGGAGGGTACTGAGGGCTTGGTATAGGGGTGTGGAGGGTACTGAGGGCTTTTCATGGTGGTGTGGAGGGTACTGAGGGCAGCATAGGGGTGTGGAGGGTACTGAGGGCTTGGTATAGGGGGTGGGGGTACTGAGGGCTTGGTTTAGGGGTGTGGAGGGCACTGAGGACTTGGTTTAGGGGTATGGAGGGTACTGAGCGCTTGGCATGGGGGTGTGGAGGAATTACTGAGGACTTGGCATCGGGGTGTGGAGGGTACTGAGAGGTTGGCATGGGGGTGTGGAGGGTACTGAGGGTTTTCATGGTGGTGTGGAGGGGGTACTGAGGAGCTTGGCATAGGGGTGTGGAGGATACTGAGGGCTTTTCATGGCTGTGTGGAGGGTACTGAGGGCTTGGCATAGGGGTGTGGAGGGTACTGAGGGCTTGGTTTAGGGTGTGGAGGGTACTGAGGACTTGATATAGGGGTGTGGAGGGTACTGATGGCTTGGTATAGGGTGTGGAGGTACTGATGCAGCATAGGGTGTGGAGGGTACTGAGGACTTGGCATCGGGGTGTGGAGGTACTGAGAGCTTAGCATGGGGGTGTGGAGGGTACTGAGGGCTTTTCATGGTGGTGTGGAGGGTACTGAGGGCTTGGCATAGGGATGTGGAGGGTACTGAGGGCTTAGTATAGGGGTGTGGAGGGTACTGAGGGCTTGGTATAGGGGTGTGGATGGTACTGAGGACTTGGTATAGGGGTGTGGAGGTATTGAGGGCTTGGTATAGGGGTGTGGAGTACTGAGGGGGCTTGGTATAGGGTGTGGAGGGTATTGAGGGCTTGGTATAGGGTGTGGAGGTACTGAGGGCTTGGTTTAGGGGTGTGGAGGGTACTGATGACTTGGTTTAGGGGTATGCAGGGTACTGAGAGCTTGTCATGGGGGTCTAGAGGGTACTGAGGACTTGGCATCGGGTGTGGAGGGTACTGAGAGCTTGGCATGGGGGTGTGGAGGGTACTGAGGGCTTTTCATGGTGGTGTGGAAGGTACTGAGTGCTTGGCATAGGGGTGTGGAGGGTACTGAGGGCTTGGTTTAGGGGTGTGGAGGGTACTGAGGACTTGGCATGGGGGTGTGGAGGGTACTACGGGCTTGGTTTAGGGGTATGGAGGGTACTGAGGGCTTGGTATAGAGGGTGTGGAGGGTACTGAGGGCTTTCATGGTGGTGTGGAGGGTACTGAGGGCTTGGCATAGGGGTGTGGAGGGTACTGAGGGCTTGGTTTAGGGGTGTGGAGGTACTGATGGCTTGGTATAGGGGTGTGGAGGGTACTGAGGACTTGGCATGGGTTGTGGAGGGTACTGAGGGCTTGGCATGGGGGTGTGGAGGGTACTGAGGGCTTGGCATAGGGGTGTGGAGGGTACTGAGGACTTGGCATGGGGTGTGGAGGGTCCCTGAGGGCTTGGCATAGGGGTGTGGAGGGTACTGAGGATTTGGTATAGGGGTGGGGGTACTGAGGGCTTGGTATAGGGGTGTGGAGGGTACTGAGGACTTGGTATAGGGGTGTGGAGGGTACTGAGGGCTTGGCATGGGGGTGTGGAGGGTACTGAGGGCTTGGTATAGGGGTGTGGAGGGTACTGAGGACTTGGTTTAGGGTATGGAGGGTACTGAGGACTTGGTATAGGGGTGTGGAGGGTACTGAGGGCTTGGTATAGGGGTGTGGAGGGTACTGAGGACTTGGTTTAGGGGTATGGAGGGTACTGAGAGCTTGGCATGGGGGTCTAGAGGGTACTGAGGACTTGGCATCGGGTGTGGAGGGTACTGACAGTTTGGCATGGGGGTGTGGAGGGTACTGAGGGCTTATCATGGTGGTGTGGAGGGTACTGAGGGCTTGGCATAGGGTGTGGAGGGTACATAGGGCTTGGTTTAGGGGTGTTGAGGGTACTGAGGACTTGGCATGGGGGTGTGGAGGGTACTACGGGCTTGGTTTAGGGTATGGAGGGCACTGAGGGCTTGGTATAGGGTGTGGAGGATACTGAGGGCTTTTCATGGTGGTGTGGGGTACTGAGGGCTTAGCATAGGGGTGTGGAGGTACTGAGGGCTTGGTATAGGGGTGTGGGGGGTACTGAGGGCTTGGTTTAGGGGTGTGGAGGGTACTGAGGACTTGGTTTAGGGGTATGGAGGGTAATGAGCGCTTGGCATGGGGGTGTGGAGGGTACTGAGGACTTGGCATCGGGGTGTGGAGGGTACTGAGAGGTTGGCATGGGGGTGTGGAGGGTACTGAGGGGTTTTCATGGTGGTGTGGAGGGTACTGAGGGCTTGGCATAGGGGTGTGGAGGATACTGAGGGCTTTTCATGGCTGTGTGGAGGGTACTGAGGGCTTGGCATAGGGGTGTGGAGGGTACTGAGGTCTTGGTTTAGGGGTGTGGAGGGTACTGCGGGCTTGGTATAGGGGTGTGGAGGGTACTGAGGACTTGATATAGGGGTGTGGAGGGTACTGATGGCTTGGTATAGGGGTGTGGAGGGTACTGATGGCTTGGCATAGGGGTGTGGAGGGCACTGAGGACTTGGTATAGGGGTGTGGAGGGTACTGATGGCCTGGCATAGGGGTGTGGATACTGAGGACTTGGTATAGGGTGTGGAGGGTATTGAGGGCTTGGTATAGGGTGTGGAGGGTACTGAGGGCTTGGTATAGGGGTGTGGAGGGTATTGAGGGCTTGGTATAGGGTGTGGAGGGTACTGATGACTTGGTTTAGGGGTATGCAGTGTACTGAGAGCTTGGCATGGGGTCTAGAGGGTACTGAGGACTTGGCATCCGGGTGTGGAGGGTACTGAGAGCTTGGCATGGGGGTGTGGAGGGTACTGAGGGCTTTTCATGGTGGTGTGGAGGGTACTGAGGGCTTAGCATAGGGATGTGGAGGGTACTGAGGGCTTGGTATAGGGGTGTGGAGGGTACTGGAGGGCTTGGTATAGGGGTGTGGAGGGTACTGAGGACTTGGTATAGGGGTGTGGAGGGTATTGAGGGCTTGGTATAGGGGTGTGGAGGGTACTGAGGGCTTGGTATAGGGGTGTGGAGGGTATTGGGGGCTTGGTATAGGGGTGTGGAGGGTACTGAGGGCTTGGTTTAGGGGTGTGGAGGTACTGAGGATTGGTATAGGGGTGTGGAGGGTACTGAGGACTTAGCATGGGGATGTGGAGGGTACTGAGGGCTTGGCATAGGGGTGTGGAGGGTACTGAGGGCTTAGTTTAGGGGTGTGGAGGGTACTGAGGGGCTTGGTATAGGGGTGTGGAGGGTACTGAGGACTTGGCATGGGGTGTGGAGGGTACTGAGAGCTTAGCATAGGGTGTGGAGGTACTGAGGACTTGGTATAGGGGTGTGGAGGTACTGAGGGCTTGGCATAGGGGTGTGGAGGGTACTGAGGACTTGGTATAGGGGTGTGGAGGTACTGAGGACTTGGCGAGGGGTGTGGAGGGTACTGAGGGCTTAGCATAGGGGTGTGGAGGGTACTGAGGGCTTGGCATCAGGGTGTGGAGGGTACTGAGGGCTTGGTATAGGGGTGTAGAGGGTACTGAGGACTTGGTATAGGGGTGTGGAGGGTACTGAGGGCTTGGTATAGGGTGTGGAGGGTACTGAGGGCTTGGCATAGGGGTGTGGAGGGTACTGAGGACTTGGTATAGGGTGTGGAGGGTACTGAGGGCTTGGTATAGGGGTGTGGAGGGTATTGAGGGCTTGGTATAGGGGTGTGGAGGGTACTGAGGGCTTGGTTTAGGGGTGTGGAGGGTACTGAGGACTTGGTTTAGGGTATGGAGGGTACTGAGAGCTTAGCATGGGGGTCTAGAGGGTACTGAGGACTTGGCATCAGGGTGTGGAGGGTACTGACAGCTTGGCATGGGGGTGTGGAGGGTACTGAGGGCTTATCATGGTGGTGTGGAGGGTACTGAGGGCTTGGCATAGGGGTGTGGAGGGTACATAGGGCTTGGTTTAGGGGTGTGGAGGGTACTGAGGACTTAGCATGGGGGTGTGGAGGGCAATTACGGGCTTGGTTTAGGGGTATGGAGGGTACTGAGGGCTTGGTATAGGGGTGTGGAGGGTACTGAGGGCTTTTCATGGTGGTGTGGAGGGTACTGAGGACTTGGCATGGGGGTGTGGAGGGTATTGCGGGCTTGGTTTAGGGGTATGGAGGTACTGAGGGCTTGGTATAGGGGTGTGGAGGGTACTGAGGGCTTTTCATGGTGGTGTGGAGGGTACTGAGGGCTTGGCATAGGGGTGTGGAGGGTACTGAGGGCTTGGTATAGGGGTGTGGGGGGTACTGAGGGCTTGGTTTAGGGGTGTGGAGGGTACTGAGGACTTGGTTTAGGGGTATGGAGGGTACTGAGCGCTTGGCATGGGGGTGTGGAGGGTACTGAGCACTTGGCATCGGGGTGTGGAGGGTACTGAGAGCTTGGCATGGGGTGTGGAGGGTACTGAGGGTTTTCATGGTGGTGTGGAGGGTACTGAAGGCTTGGCATAGGGTGTGGAGGGTACTGAGGGCTTGGTTTAGGGTGTGGAGGGTACTGAGGGCTTGGTATAGGGGTGTGGAGGGTACTGAGGGCTTGGCATGGGGTGTGGAGGTACTGAGGACTTAGTATAGGGGTGTGGAGGGTACTGAGAGCTTGGCATGGGGGTGTGGAGTACTGAGGGCTTTTCATAGTGGTGTGGAGGTACTGAGGGCTTGGTATAGGGGTGTGGGGTACTGAGGGCTTAGCATAGGGGTATGGAGGGTACTGAGGGCTTGGTATGGGGGGTGTGGAGGTACTGAGGGCTTTTCATGGTGGTGTGGAGGGTACTGAGGGCTTGGTATAGGGGTGTGGAGGGTACTGAGGGCTTGGCATAGGGGTGTGGAGGGTACTGAGGGCTTGGTTTAGGGGTGTGGAGGGTACTGAGGGCTTGGTATAGGGGTGTGGAGGGTACTGAGGACTTGGCATGGGGGTGTGGAGGGTACTGAGGGCTTGGCATAGGGGTGTGGAGGGTACTGAGGGCTTTTCATGGTGGTGTGGAGGGTACTGAGGGCTTGGTATACGGGTGTGGAGGGTACTGAGGGCTTTTCATGGTGGTGTGGAGGGTACTAAGGGCTTGGTATAGGGGTGTGGAGGGTACTGAGGGCTTGGCATAGGGGTGGAGGGTACTGAGGGCCTGGTATAGGGGTGGAGGGCACTGAGGGCTTTTCATGGTGGTGTGGAGGGTACTGAGGGCTTGGTATAGGGGTGTGGAGGGTACTGAGGAGGGCTTGGCATAGGGGTGTGGAGGTACTGAGGGCTTGGTTTAGGGATGTGGATGGGTACTGAGGGCTTAGTATAGGGGGTGTGGAGGGTACTGAGGACTTGGCATGGTGGTGTGGAGGGTACTGAGGGCTTGGCATAGGGGTGTGGAGGGTACTGAGGGCTTGGTTTAGGGGTGTGGAGGTACTGAGGGCTTGGTATAGGGGTGTGGAGGGTACTGAGGACTTGGCATGGGGGTGTGGAGGGTACTGAGGGCTTAGCATAGGGGTGTGGAGGGTACTGAGGGACTTAGTTTAGGGGTGTGGAGGTACTGAGGGCTTAGTATAGGGGTGTGGAGAGGGTACTGAGGACTTGGCATGGGGGTGTGGAGGGTACTGAGGGCTTGGAATAGGGGTGTGGAGGGTACTGAGGGCTTGGTTTAGGGGTGTGGAGGGTACTGAGGACTTGGTTTAGGGGTATGGAGGGTACTGAGGCTTGGCATGGGGGTGTGGAGGGTACTGAGGACTTAGCATAGGGTGTGGAGGGTACTGAGGGAAGCTTGGCATGGGGTGTGGAGGGTACTGAGGGTTTCATGGTGGTGTGGAGGGTACTGAGGGCTTTTCATGGTGGTGTGGAGGGTACTGAGGGCTTGGTTTAGGGGGTGTGGAGGGTACTGAGGACTTGGTATAGGGGTGTGGAGGGTACTGAGGGCTTAGCATAGGGGTGTGGAGGGTACTGAGGACTTGGTATAGGGGTGTGGAGGGTACTGAGGAGCTTGGCATAGGGGTGTGGAGGGTACTGAGGGTTTTCATGGTGGTGTGGAGGGTACTGAGGGCTTAGCATAGGGGTGTGGAGGGTACTGAGGGGCTTGGTTTAGGGGTGTGGAGGTACTGAGGGCTTGGTATGGGGTGTGGAGGGTACTGAGGGCTTAGCATAGGGTGTGGAGGGTACTGAGGACTTGGTATAGGGTGTGGAGGGTACTGAGGACTTGGTTTAGGGGTGTGGAGGGTACTGAGGGCTTAGCATAGGGGTGTGGAGGGTACTGAGGGCTTGGCATCGGGGTGTGGAGGGTACTGAGGGCTTAGTATAGGGGTGTGGAGGGTACTGAGGACTTGGTATAGGGTGTGGAGGGTACTGAGGGCTTGGTATAGGGGTGTGGAGGGTACTGAGGGCTTAGCATAGGGGTGTGGAGGTACTGAGGACTTAGTATAGAAAGTGTGGGGTACTGAGGGGTATACTGTGGAGTACTGAGGACTTGGTATAGGGGTGTGGAGGTACTGAGGCTTGGTATAGGGGTGTGGAGGGTACTGAGGGCTTGGTTTAGGGGTGTGGAGGGTACTGAGGACTTGGTTTAGGGGTATGGAGGGTACTGAGAGCTTAGCATGGGGGTCTAGAGGGTACTGAGGACTTGGCATCGGGGTGTGGAGGGTACTGACAGCTTGGCATGGGGGTGTGGAGGGTACTGAGGGCTTATCATGGTGGTGTGGAGGGTACTGAGGGCTTGGCATAGGGGTGTGGAGGGTACATAGGGCTTGGTTTAGGGGTGTTGAGGGTACTGAGGACTTGGCATGGGGGTGTGGAGGGTCTTGCGGGCTTGGTTTAGGGGTATGGAGGGTACTGAGGGCTTGGTATAGGGGGTGTGGAGGGTACTGAGGGCTTTTCATGGTGGTGTGGAGGGTACTGAGGGCTTGGCATAGGGGTGTGGAGGGTACTGAGGGCTTGGTATAGGGGTGTGGGGGTACTGAGGGCTTGGTTTAGGGGTGTGGAGGGTACTGAGGACTTGGTTTAGGGGTATGGAGGGTACTGAGCGCTTGGCATGGGGGTGTGGAGGGTACTGAGGAGCATCGGGGTGTGGAGGGTACTGAGAGGTTGGCATGGGGGTGTGGAGGGTACTGAGGGGTTTTCATGGTGGTGTGGAGGGTACTGAGGGCTTGGCATAGGGGTGTGGAGGATACTGAGGGCTTTTCATGGCTGTGTGGAGGGTACTGAGGGGCTTGGCATAGGGTGTGGGAGGGTACTGAGGCTTGGTTTAGGGGTGTGGAGGGTACTGAGGACTTGATATAGGGGTGTGGAGGGTACTGATGGCTTAGTATAGGGGTGTGGAGGGTACTGATGGCTTGGCATAGGGGTGTGGAGGGTACTGAGGACTTGGCATCAGGGGTGTGGAGGTACTGAGAGCTTGGCATGGGGGTGTGGAGGTACTGAGGGCTTTTCATGGTGGTGTGGAGGGTACTGAGGGCTTGGCATAGGGATGTGGAGGGTACTGAGGGGCTTGGTATAGGGGTGTGGAGGGTACTGAGGGCTTGGTATAGGGGTGTGGAGGGTACTGAGGACTTGGTATAGGGGTGTGGAGGTATTGAGGGCTTGGTATAGGGGTGTGGAGGTACTGAGGGCTTAGTATAGGGGTGTGGAGGGTATTGAGGGCTTGGTATAGGGGTGTGGAGGGTACTGAGGGCTTGGTTTAGGGGTGTGGAGGGTACTGATGACTTGGTTTAGGGGTATGCAGGGTACTGAGGAGCTTGTCATGGGGGTCTAGAAGTACTGAGGACTTGGCATCGGGGTGTGGAGGGTACTGAGAGCTTGGCATGGGGGTGTGGAGGGTACTGAGGGCTTTTCATGGTGGTGTGGAAGGTACTGAGTGCTTAGCATAGGGGTGTGGAGGGTACTGAGGGCTTGGTTTAGGGGTGTGGAGGGTACTGAGGACTTGGCATGGGGGTGTGGAGGGTACGGGGCTTGGTTTAGGGGTATGGAGGGTACTGAGGGCTTGGTATAGGGGTGTGGAGGGTACTGAGGGCTTTTCATGGTGGTGTGGAGGGTACTGAGGGCTTAGCATAGGGGGTGTGGAGGGTACTGAGGGCTTGGTTTAGGGGTGTGGAGGGTACTGATGGCTTGGTATAGGGGTGTGGAGGGTACTGAGGACTTGGCATGGGTTGTGGAGGGTACTGAGGGCTTGGCATGGGGGTGTGGAGGGTACTGAGGGCTTGGCATAGGGGTGTGGAGGTACTGAGGACTTGGCATGGGGGTGTGGAGGGTCCTGAGGGCTTGGCATAGGGGTGTGGAGGTACTGAGGATTTGGTATAGGGGTGTGGGTACTGAGGGCTTGGTATAGGGGTGTGGAGGGTACTGAGGGACTTGGTATAGGGGTGTGGAGGGTACTGAGGAGCTTGGCATGGGGGTGTGGAGGGTACTG
Source organism: Oncorhynchus nerka (assembly GCF_034236695.1). Lineage (NCBI taxonomy): Eukaryota > Metazoa > Chordata > Actinopteri > Salmoniformes > Salmonidae > Oncorhynchus > Oncorhynchus nerka. The sequence continues at coordinate 100,440,564 of NC_088399.1, read as the reverse complement.
GGGGCTTAGTGGTGTGGGGGTACTGAGGACTTGGTTTAGGGGTATGGAGGGTACTGAGGACTTGGTATAGGGGTGTGGAGGGTACTGAGGGCTTGGTATAGGGGTGTGGAGGGTACTGAGGACTTGGTTTAGGGGTATGGAGGGTACTGAGGGCTTGGCATAGGGGTCTGGAGGTACTGAGGACTTGCATCGGGGTGTGGAGGGCTTGACAGTTTGGCATGGGGGTGTGGAGGTACTGAGGGCTTATCATGGTGGTGTGGAGGGTACTGAGGTGCTTGGCATAGGGGTGTGGAGGGTACATAGGGCTTGGTTTAGGGGTGTGGAGGGTACTGAGGACTTGGCATGGGGGTGTGGAGGGTACTGGGCTTGGTTTAGGGGTATGGAGGGTACTGAGGGGCTTGGTATAGGGGTGTGGAGGATACTGAGGGCTTTTCATGGTGGTGTGGAGGGTACTGAGGAGGGCTTGGCATAGGGGTGTGGAGGGTACTGAGGGCTTGGTATAGGGGTGTGGGGGTACTGAGGGCTTGGTTTAGGGGTGTGGAGGTACTGAGGACTTGGTTTAGGGTATGGAGGGTAATGAGCGCTTGGCATGGGGGTGTGGAGGGTACTGAGGACTTGGCATCGGGGTGTGGAGGGTACTGAGGGTTGGCATGGGGGTGTGGAGAGGGTACTGAGGGCTTTTCATGGTGGTGTGGAGGGTACTGGGGGCTTGGCATAGGGGTGTGGAGGATACTGAGGGCTTTCATGGCTGTGTACTGAGGGCTTGGCATAGGGGTGTGGAGGGTACTGAGGGCTTGGTTTAGGGGTGTGGAGGGTACTGAGGGCTTAGTATAGGGGTGTGGAGGGTACTGAGGACTTGATATGGGGGTGTGGAGGGTACTGGGGGCTTGGTATAGGGGTGTGGAGGGTACTGATGGCTTGGCATAGGGAGTGTGGAAGGTACTGAGGGACTTGGTATAGGGGTGTGGAGGGTACTGAGGGGCTTGGTATAGGGGTGTGGAGGGTACTGAGGAGGCTTGGTATAGGGTGTGGAGGGTACTGAGGGCTTGTATAGGGGTGTGGGGGTACTGAGGAGCTTGGTTTAGGGGTGTGGAGGGTACTGATGACTTAGTTTGGTATGCAGTGTACTGGCTTGGCATGTGGTCTGGAGGGTACTGAGGACTTGGCATAGGGGTGTGGGGGTACTGAGGTGCTTGGCATAGGGGTGTGGAGAGGTACTGAGGGCTTTCATGGTGGTGTGGAGGGTACTGAGGGCTTAGCATAGGGTGTGGAGGGTACTGAGGGCTTGGTATAGGGGTGTGGAGGGTACTGAGGGAGGTGTAGGTACTGAGGACTTGGTATAGGGGTGTGGAGGTATTGAGGGCTTGGTATAGGGGTGTGGAGGGTACTGAGGGGCTTGGTATAGGGGTGTGGAGGTACTGTGGTGCTTGGAGGGTGTGGAGGTACTGAGGGCTTGGTTTAGGGGTGTGGAGGTACTGATGACTTAGTTTAGGTATGGAGGGTACTGAGGAGCTTGTCATAGGGGTCTGGTCGGGGTGTGGAGGTACTGAGAGCTTGGCATGGGGGTGTGGAGGTACTGAGGGCTTTTCATGGTGGTGTGGAAGGTACTGAGTGGCTTTTCAGGGGGTGTGGAGGGTACTGAGGACTTGGCATGGGGGTGTGGAGGTACTGAGGGCTTGGTTTAGGGGTGTGGAGGTACTGAGGGCTTGGTATGGGGGTGTGGAGGGTACTGAGGGCTTAGCATAGGGGTGTGGAGGGTACTGAGGGCTTGGCATAGGGGTGTGGAGGGTACTGAGGGCTTGGCATAGGGGTGTGGAGGGTACTGAGGGCTTGGTATAGGGGTGTGGAGGGTACTGAGGACTTGGCATGGGGTGTGGAGGGTACTGAGGGCTTGGTATAGGGGTGTGGAGGGTACTGAGGGCTTGGCATAGGGGGTGTGGAGGGTACTGAGGAGCTTAGCATGGGGGTGTGGAGGGTACTGAGGGGCTTGGCATAGGGGTGTGGAGGGTACTGAGACTTGGTATAGGGGTGTGGAGGGTACTGAGGGCTTGGTATAGGGGTGTGGAGGGTACTGAGGACTTGGTATAGGGGTATGGAGGGTACTGAGGGCTTGGCATAGGGGTGTGGAGGGTACTGAGGACTTGGCATAGGGGTGTGGAGGTACTGAGAGCTTGGCATGGGGGTGTGGAGGGTACTGAGGACTTTCATGGTGGTGTGGAGGGTACTGAGTGCTTGGCATGGGGGTGTGGAGGGTACTGAGGGGGCTTGGTTTAGGGGTGTGGAGGGTACTGAGGACTTAGCATGGGGGTGTGGAGGGTACTGAGGCTTGGTATAGGGGTATGGAGGTACTGAGGGCTTGGTATAGGGGTGTGGAGGGTACTGAGGGCTTTTCATGGTGGTGTGGAGGTACTGAGGGCTTGGCATAGGGGTGTGGAGGGTACTGAGGGCTTGGTTCAGGGGTGTGGAGGTACTGAGGGCTTGGTATAGGGTGTGGAGGGTACTGAGGGCTTTTCATGGGGTGTGGAGGGTACTGAGGAGCTTAGCATAGGGGTGTGGAGGGTACTGAGGACTTGGTATAGGGGTGTGGAGGGTACTGAGGGCTTAGCATAGGGGTGTGAGGGTACTGAGGGCTTTTTCATGGTGGTGTTTAGGGTACTGAGTGCTTAGTATAGGGGTGTGGAGGTACTGAGGGCTTGGTCATGGGGGTGTGGAGGTACTGAGGGCTTAGCATGGGGTGTGGAGGGTACTGAGGGCTTTAGTATAGGGGTGTGGAGGGTACTGAGGAGCTTGGCATAGGGGTGTGGAGGTACTGAGGGCTTGGTATAGGGGTGTGGAGGGTACTGAGGGCTTGGTATAGGGGTGTGGAGGGTACTGAGGGCTTAGTATAGGGGTGTGGAGGGTACTGAGGACTTAGTATGGAAGTGTGGAAGGTACTGAGGACTTGGTATAGGGGTGTGGAAAGTACTGAGAGCTTAGTATGGGGGTGTGGAGGGTACTGAGGGCTTGGTATAGGGGTGTGGAGGGTACTGAGGCTTGGCATAGGGTGTGGAGGGTACTGAGGGCTTGGTTTAGGGGTGTGGAGGTACTGAGGACTTACTACTGAGGACTTGGTTTAGGGGTGTGGAAGGTACTGAGGGCTTGGTATGGGGGTGTGGAGGGTACTGGAGGGTGGTGTGGAGGTACTGAGGGCTTGGCATAGGGGTGTGGAGGGTACTGAGGGCTTGGTATAGGGGTGTGGAGGGTACTGAGGGCTTTTCATGGGGTGTGGAGGGTACTGAGGACTTGGTTTAGGGGTGTGGAGGGTACTGAGGCGCTTGGCAGGGGTGTGGAGGGTACTGAGGACTTGGCATCATGGTGGTGTGGTACTGACGGGTTGGCATGGGGGTGTGGAGGTACTGAGGAGCTTTATAGGGGTGTGGAGGTACTGAGGGCTTGGCATAGGCGGTGTGGAGGTACTGAGGGCTTTTCATGGGTGTGGAGGGTACTGAGGAGGCTTAGCATGGGGGTGTGGAGGGTACTGAGTGCTTGGCATAGGGGTGTGGAGGTACTGAGGACTTGGCATGGGGTGTGGAGGGTACTGAGGGCTTAGCATAGGGTGTGGAGGGTACTGAGGGCTTAGTATAGGGGTGTGGAGGGTACTGAGGGCTTGGTATAGGGGTGTGGAGGGTACTGGGAGCTTAGCATGGGGTGTGGAGGGTACTTGGTATAGGGGTGTGGAGGGTACTGAGGGCTTAGCATAGGGGTGGAGGTACTGAGGGCTTGGTATAGGGGTGTGGAGGGTACTGAGGGCTTGGTATAGGGGTGTGGAGGGTACTGAGGACTTGGTATAGGGGTGTGGAGGGTACTGAGGGCTTGGTATAGGGGTGTGGAGGGTACTGAGGACTTGGTATAGGGGTGTGGAGGGTACTGAGGGCTTAGTATAGGGGTGTGGAGGGTACTGAGGGCTTGGTTTAGGGGTGTGGAGGGTACTGAGGACTTGGTATAGGGGTGTGGAGGGTACTGAGGGCTTGTCATGGGGGTCTGGAGGTACTGAGGACTTGGTATAGGGGGTGTGGAGGGTACTGAGAGCTTGGCATGGGGGTGTGGAGGGTACTGAGGGCTTTTCATGGTGGTGTGGAAGGTACTGAGGCTTGGCATAGGGGTGTGGAGGGTACTGAGGGGCTTGGTTTTTAGGGGTGTGGAGGTACTGAGGACTTGGCATGGGGGTGTGGAGGGTACTACGGGCTTGGTTTAGGGGTATGGAGGGTACTGAGGGCTTGGTATAGGGGTGTGGAGGGTACTGAGGGCTTTTCATGGTGGTGTGGAGGGTACTGAGGGCTTGGCATAGGGGTGTGGAGGGTACTGAGGGGCTTGGTTTAGGGGTGTGGAGGTACTGATGGCTTGGTATAGGGGTGTGGAGGGTACTGAGGACTTGGCATGGGTTGTGGAGGGTACTGAGGGCTTGGCATGGGGGTGTGGAGGGTACTGGGGCTTGGCATAGGGGTGTGGAGGGTACTGAGGGACTTGGCATAGGGGGTGTGGAGGGTACTGAGGGCTTGGCATAGGGGTGTGGAGGGTACTGAGGGCTTACTAGGATTGTGGTACTGAGGACTTAGTATAGGGGTGTGGAGGGTACTGAGGGCTTAGCATAGGGGTGTGGAGGGTACTGAGGAGCTTGGTATAGGGGTGTGGAGGGTACTGAGGACTTGGTTTAGGGGTATGGAGGGTACTGAGGACTTGGTTTAGGGGTATGGAGGTACTGAGGAGCTTGTCATAGGGGTGTGGAGGGTACTGAGGACTTGGCATAGGGGTGTGGAGGTACTGAGAGCTTAGCATGGGGGTGTGGAGGGTACTGAGGACTTGGCATAGGGGTGTGGAGGGTACTGAGGCTTGGTTTGGGGTGTGGAGGGTACTGAGGGCTTATCATGGTGGTGTGGAGGTACTGAGGGCTTGGCATAGGGGGTGTGGAGGGTACTGAGGGCTTGGTTTAGGGGTGTGGAGGGTACTGAGGGCTTGGTTTAGGGTGTGGAGGGTACTGAGGGCTTGGTATAGGGGTGTGGAGGTACTGAGGGCTTGAGTATAGGGGGTGTGGAGGGTACTGGTGGTGTGGAGGGTACTGAGGGCTTTAGGGGTGTGGAGGGTACTGAGGGCTTAGTATAGGGGTGTGGAGGGTACTGAGGGCTTGGCATAGGGGTGTGGAGGGTACTGAGGACTTGGTTTAGGGGTATGGAGGGTACTGAGGCGCTTGGTATAGGGGTGTGGAGGGTACTGAGGACTTGGCATAGGGGTGTGGAGGTACTGAGGACTTGGCATGGGGTGTGGAGGGTACTGAGGGCTTTCATGGTGGTGTGGAGGGTACTGGGGGCTTGGCATAGGGGTGTGGAGGTACTGAGGGCTTTTCATGGCTGTGTGGAGGTACTGAGGGCTTGGCATGGGGGTATGGAGGGTACTGAGGGCTTGGTTTAGGGGTGTGGAGGGTACTGAGGGGCTTGGTATAGGGGTGTGGAGGGTACTGAGGACTTGGCATAGGGTGTGGAGGGTACTGAGGGCTTAGTTAAGTGTGGAGGGTAGAGGGCTTAGTTTGGGGGTGTGGAGGTACTGAGGGCTTGGCATGGGGGTGTGGAGGGTACTGAGGGCTTGGCATGGGGTGTGGAGGGTACTGAGGGCTTGGTATGGGGTGTGGAGGTACTGAGGGCTTGGTATAGGGGTGTGGAGGTACTGAGGGCTTGGCATGGGGGTGTGGAGGGTACTGAGGGCTTGGTATAGGGGTGTGGAGGGTACTGAGGGCTTGGTTTAGGGGTGTGGAGGGTACTGATGACTTGGTTTAGGGGTATGGAGGGTACTGAGGAGCTTGGCATGGGGGTGTGGAGGGTACTGAGACTTGCATCGGGGTGTGGAGGTACTGAGGCAGCATAGGGGTGTGGAGGGTACTGAGGGCTTTTCATGGTGGTGTGGAGGTACTGGGCTTGGCATGGGGGTGTGGAGGGTACTGAGGGCTTGGTATAGGGGTGTGGAGGGTACTGAGGGGCTTGGTATAGGGGTGTGGAGGGTACTGAGGACTTGGCATGGGGGTGTGGAGGGTACTGAGGGCTTGGTATAGGGGTGTGGAGGTACTGAGGGGCTTGGCATAGGGGTGTGGAGGGTACTGAGGGCTTGGCATAGGGGTGTGGAGGGTACTGAGGGCTTGGCATAGGGGTGTGGAGGGTACTGAGGGGCTTGGTTTCAAGTGTGGAGGGTACTGAGGGCTTGGTATAGGGGTGTGGAGGGTACTGAGGACTTGGTATAGGGTGTGGAGGGTACTGAGAGCTTGGCATAGGGGGTGTGGGGGCTTGGGAGGACGTGTACTGAGGAGCTTTTCATGGGTGTGGAGGTACTGAGGGCTTGGCATAGGGGTGTGGAGGGTACTGAGGGCTTGGTTTAGGGTGTGGAGGGTACTGAGGGCTGGCAGGGGGTGTGGAGGGTACTAGAGGGCTTGGTTTAGGGGTATGGGGTACTGAGGGCTTGGTATAGGGGTGTGGAGGGTACTGAGGGCTTTTCATGGTGGTGTGGAGGGTACTGAGGACTTGGCATAGGGGTGTGGAGGGTACTGAGGGCTTGGTTTAGGGGTGTGGAGGGTACTGATGGCTTGGTATAGGGGTGTGGAGGGTACTGAGGACTTAGCATGGGTGTGGAGGGTACTGAGGGCTTAGCATGGGGGTGTGGAGAACTGGGCTTAGCATGGGGGTGTGGAGGGTACTGAGGACTTGGCATGGGGGTGTGGAGGGTACTGAGGAGCTTAGCATAGGGGTGTGGAGGTACTGAGGGCTTGCTTAGTATAGGGGTGTGGAGGGTACTGAGGGCTTGGTATAGGGGTGTGGAGGTACTGAGGCTTGGTTTAGGGGTGTGGAGGGTACTGAGGGCTTGGTATAGGGGTGTGGAGGGTACTGAGGACTTGGTTTAGGGGTGTGGAGGGTACTGAGAGCTTGGTCATAGGGGTGTGGAGGGTACTGAGGACTTAGCATAGGGTGTGGAGGGTTCTGAGAGCTTGGCATGGGGGTGTGGAGGTACTGAGGGCTTGGCATAGGGGTGTGGAGGTACTGAGGACTTGGTTTAGGGGTATGGAGGGTACTGAGGACTTGGTATAGGGGTGTGGAGGGTACTGAGGGCTTGGTATAGGGGTGTGGAGGGTACTGAGGGCTTTTCATGGTGGTGTGGAGGGTACTGAGGGCTTGGTATAGGGGTGTGGAGGTACTGAGGGCTTTTCATGGTGGTGTGGAGGTACTGAGGGCTTAGTATAGGGGGTGTGGAGGGTACTGAGGACTTGGCATGGGGGTGTGGAGGGTACTGAGGGCTTGGTTTAGGGGTATGGAGGGTACTGAGGACTTGGTATAGGGGTGTGGAGGGTACTGAGGGCTTGGTATAGGGGTGTGGAGGTACTGAGGGCTTTTCATAGTGGTGTTTAGGGTACTGAGTGCTTGGCATAGGGGTGTGGAGGGTACTGAGGGCTTGGTATAGGGGTGTGGAGGTACTGAGGGCTTTTCATGGTGGTGTTTGGAGGGTACTGAGTGCTTGGCATAGGGGTGTGGAGGTACTGAGGGCTTGGTCATAGGGGTGTGGAGGTACTGAAGGCTTGGTATAGGGGTGTGGAGGGTACTGAGGACTTGGCATGGGGGTGTGGAGTGTACTGAGGGCTTGGTATAGGGGTGTGGAGGGTACTGAGGGCTTGGTATAGGGGTGTGGAGGGTACTGAGGAGCTTGGTATAGGGGTGTGGAGGGTACTGAGGGCTTTTCATAGGGTGGTGTGGAGGGAGGTACTGAGGAGCTTGGTATAGGGGTGTGGAGGGTACTGAGGGCTTGGTATAGGGGTGTGGAGGGTACTGAGGGCTTGGCATAGGGGTGTGGAGGGTACTGAGGGCTTGGTTTAGGGGTGTGGAGGGTACTGAAGGGCTTGTCATAGGGGTGTGGAGGGTACTGAGGACTTGGCATAGGGGTGTGGAGGGTACTGAGGCTTGGCATAGGGGTGTGGAGGGTACTGAGGGCTTTTCATGGTGGTGTGGAGGTACTGAGGGCTTGGCATAGGGGTGTGGAGGGTACTGAGGGCTTGGTTTAGGGGTGTGGAGGGTACTGAGGGCTTGGCATAGGGGTGTGGAGGGTACTGAGGACTTGGTTTGGGGGTATGGAGGTACTGAGGGCTTGGTATAGGGGTGTGGAGGGTACTGAGGGCTTGGTTTAGGGGTGTGGAGGGTACTGAGGGCTTGGCATAGGGGTGTGGAGGGTACTGAGGGCTTGGTTTAGGGGTGTGGAGGGTACTGAGGGCTTGGTATAGGGGTGTGGAGGTACTGAGGGACTTGGCATGGGTTGTGGAGGGTTACTGAGGGCTTGGCATGGTGGTGTGGAGGTACTGAGGGCTTAGCATAGGGGTGTGGAGGTACTGAGGACTTGGTTTGGGGGTGTGGAGGGTACTGAGGGCTTGGTATAGGGGTGTGGAGGGTACTGAGGATTTGGTATAGGGGTGTGGAGGGTACTGAGGGCTTGGTATAGGGGTGTGGAGGTACTGAGGACTTGGTTTAGGGGTGTGGATGGTACTGAGGGCTTGGTTTAGGGTGTGGAGGTACTGAGGACTTAGTTTAGGGGTATGGAGGGTACTGAGAGCTTTTCATGGGGGTGTGGAGGTACTGAGGACTTGGCATAGGGGGGTGTGGAGGGTTCTGAGGGCTTGGCATGGGGGTGTGGAGGGTACTGAGGGCTTGGTATAGGGGTGTGGAGGGTACTGAGGGACTTGGTTTAGGGTATGGAGGGTACTGAGGACTTGGCATAGGGGTGTGGAGGGCTTGGTATAGGGGTGTGGAGGGTACTGAGGGCTTTTCATGGTGGTGTGGAGGGTACTGGGGGCTTGGTATAGGGGTGTGGAGGGTACTGAGGGCTTTTCATGGTGGTGTGGAGGGTACTGAGGGCTTGGTTTAGGGGTGTGGAGGGTAGAGGACTTAGCATGGGGGTGTGGAGGGTACTGAGGGCTTGGTTTAGGGGTATGGAGGGTACTGAGGACTTGGTATAGGGGTGTGGAGGGTACTGAGGGCTTAGTTTAGGGGGTGTGGAGGGTACTGAGGGCTTGGTATGGTGGTGTGGAGGGTACTGAGGTGCTTGGCATAGGGGTGTGGAGGGTACTGAGGAGCTTGGCATGGGGGTGTGGAGGTACTGAGGGCTTTTCATGGTGGTGTTTAGGGTACTGAGTGCTTGGCATAGGGGTGTGGAGGTACTGAGGAGCTTGGTTTAGGGGTGTGGAGGGTACTGAAGGCTTGGTATAGGGGTGTGGAGGGTACTGAGGACTTGGCATGGGGGTGTGGAGGGTACTGAGGGCTTGGTATAGGGGTGTGGAGGGTACTGAGGGCTTTTCATGGTGGTGTTTAGGGTACTGAGGGCTTGGCATAGGGGTGTGGAGGTACTGAGGGCTTGGTTTAGGGTGTGGAGGATACTGAAGGCTTGGTATAGGGTTGTGGAGGTACTGAGGGACTTGGCATGGGGGTGTGGAGGGTACTGAGGGCTTGGTATAGGGGGTGTGGAGGGTACTGAGGGCTTGGTTTAGGGGTGTGGAGGGTACTGAGGACTTGGTTTAGGGGTATGGAGGTACTAGGAGAGCTTAGCATAGGGGTGTGGAGGTACTGAGGACTTAGCATGGGGGTGTGGAGGGGTACTGAGGGCTTAGCATGGGGGTGTGGAGGGTACTGAGGGATTTTCATGGTGGTGTGGAGAAGTACTGAGGGCTTAGCATAGGGGTGTGGAGGTACTGAGGGCTTGGTTTAGGGGTGTGGAGGGTACTGAAGGCTTGGGGGGTGTGGAGGGTACTGAGGACTTGGCATGGGGGTGTGGAGGGTACTGAGGGCTTGGTATAGGGGTGTGGAGTGTACTGAGGGCTTGGTTTAGGTGTATGGAGGTACTGGGGGCTTAGTATAGGGGTGTGGAGGGTACTGAGGGCTTGGTATAGGGGTGTGGAGGGTACTGAGGGCTTTTCAGGGTGGTGTGGAGGTACTGAGGGCTTGGTTTAGGGGTGTGGAGGGTACTGAGGGCTTAGTATAGGGGGTGTGGAGGGTACTGAGGACTTGGCATAGGGTGTGGAGGGTACTGAGGACTTGGTATAGGGGTGTGGAGGGTACTGAGGGCTTAGCATAGGGGTGTGGAGGTACTGAGGACTTGGCATAGGGGTGTGGAGGGTGCTGAGGACTTGGTATAGGGTTGTGGAGGGTACTGAGGGCTTAGCATAGGGGTGTGGAGGGTACGGAGGACTTGGTATAGGGTGTGGAGGAGTACTGAGGGCTTGGTTTAGGGGTATGGAGGTACTGAGGAGCTTGGCATGGGGGTATGGAGGTACTGAGGGCTTGGTGTAGGGGTCTGGAGGTACTGAGGGCTTGGCATAGGGGTGTGGAGGGTACTGAGGGCTTGGTTTAGGGGTGTGGACTGAGGAGGTACTGAGGGCTTGGTTTAGGGGTGTGGAGGTACTGAGGGCTTGGTATAGGGGTGTGGAGGTACTGAGGGCTTGGCATGGGGGTGTGGAGGTACTGAGGGCTTAGCATGGTGGTATGGGGGTACTGAGTGCTTAGCATAGGGGTGTGGAGGGTACTGAGGGCTTGGTTTAGGGGTGTGGAGGGTACTGAGGGCTTAGCATAGGGGTGTGGAGGTACTGAGGGCTTGGCATGTGGGTATGGAGGTACTAGGGGCTTGGTGTAGGGGTCTGGAGGGTACTGAGGACTTAGTATAAAGTGTGGAGAAATTACTGAGGGCTTGGTTTAGGGGTGTGGAGGGTACTGAGGACTTAGTTTAGGGGTGTGGAGGGTACTGAGGGCTTGGTGTGGAGGTACTGAGGACTTGTGGAGGGTTACTGAGGCTTGGCATGGGGTATGGAGGGTACTGAGGGCTTGGTATAGGGGTGTGGAGGTACTGAGGGCTTGGTTTAGGGGTATGGAGGGTACTGAGGGCTTGGCATAGGGGTGTGGAGGGTACTGGGCTTGGTATAGGGGTGTGGAGGAGGGTTACTGGGGGCTTTTCATGGTGGTGTGGAGGGTACTGAGGGCTTGGTATAGGGGTGTGGAGGGTACTGAGGGCTTTTTAGGGGTGTGGAGGTACTGAGGGCTTGGTATAGGGGTGTGGAGGTACTGAGGACTTAGCATGGGGGTACTGAGGGCTTAGTTTAGTGGTATGGAGGTACTGAGGGCTTGGTTTAGGGGGTGTGGAGGTACTGAGGGGCTTGGTATAAAGTGTGGAGGTACTGAGGGGCTTTTCATAGTGGTGTTTGGAGGGTACTGAGGGGCATGGGTGTGGAGGGTACTGAGGGCTTGGTATAGGGGTGTGGAGGGTACTGAGGGCTTTTCAGTGGTGTTTAGGGGTGCATGGAGGGTACTGAGGGGCTTGGTTTAGGGGTGTGGAGGGTACTGAAGGCTTAGTATAGGGGTGTGGAGGGTACTGAGGACTTGGCATGGGGGGTGTGGAGGGTACTGAGGGCTTAGTATAGGGGTGTGGAGGGTACTGAGGAGCTTTTCATGGGGGTGTGGAGGTACTAGGGGCTGAGCATAGGGGGTGTGGAGGGTACTGGGCTTGGTTTAGGGCTGTGGGAGGTACTGAAGGCTTGGTATAGGGTTGTGGAGGTACTGAGGACTTGGCATGGGGTGTGGAGGTACTGAGGGCTTGGTATAGGGGTGTGGAGGGTACTGAGGGCTTGGTTTAGGGGTGTGGAGGTACTGAGGGCTTGGTTTAGGGGTGTGGAGGGTACTGAGAGCTTGGCATGGGGGTGTGGAGGGTACTGGGGTGTGGGGGTACTTGGTATAGCATGGGGGTGTGGAGGGTTACTGAGGGGCTTGGTACTAGGGGCATGTGGAGGGTACTGAGGGCTTGGTTTAGGGGTGTGGAGGGTACTGAGGACTTAGTATAGGGGTGTGGAGGTACTGAGGACTTGGCATGGGGGTGTGGAGGGTACTGAGGGCTTGGTAGGGGTGTGGAGGGTACTGAGGGCTTAGGGGTGTGGAGGTACTGAGGGCTTGGTATAGGGTGTGGAGGGTACTGAGGGAGCTTAGTATAGGGTGTGGAGGGTACTGAGGGGCTTTTCAGGGTGGTGTGGAGGGTACTGAGGGCTTAGTTTAGGGGTGTGGAGGGTACTGAGGGCTTGGTATAGGGGTGTGGAGGGTACTGAGGACTTAGCATAGGGGTGGGAGGTACTGAGGACTTAGGGGTGTGGAGGGTACTGAGGGCTTGGTATAGGGGTGTGGAGGGTACTGAGGACTTGGCATAGGGGTGTATGGAGGGTACTGAGGGCTTAGCATAGGGGTGTGGAGGGTACTGAGGGCTTGGTTTAGGGGTGTGGAGGGTACTGAGGGCTTGGTATAGGGGTGTGGAGGTACTGAGGGCTTGGTTTAGGGGTGTGGAGGTACTGAGGGCTTGGTATAGGGGTGTGGAGGGTACTGAGGACTTGGCATGGGTTTGGGTACTGAGGGCTTGGCATGGGGGTGTGGAGGGTACTGAGGGCTTGGCATAGGGGTGTGGAAGTACTGAGGACTTAGCATGGGGGTGTGGAGGTACTGAGGGCTTGGCATAGGGGTGTGGAGGGTACTGAGGATTTGGTATAGGGGTGTGGAGGGTACTGAGGGCTTGGTATAGGGGTGTGGAGGGTACTGAGGACTTGGTATAGGGGTGTGGAGGGTACTGAGGGCTTGGTTTAGGGGTGTGGAGGGTACTGAGGACTTAGTTTAGGGGTATGGAGGGTACTGAGAGCTTGTCATGGGGGTGTGGAGGGTACTGAGGACTTGGCATCGGGGTGTGGAGGGTTCTGAGAGCTTGGCATGGGGGTGTGGAGGGTACTGAGGGCTTGGTATAGGGGTGTGGAGGGTACTGAGGACTTGGTTTAGGGGTATGGAGGGTACTGAGGACTTGGTATAGGGGTGTGGAGGGTACTGAGGGCTTGGTATAGGGGTGTGGAGGGTACTGAGGGCTTTTCATGGTGGTGTGGAGGGTACTGAGGGCTTGGTATAGGGGTGTGGAGGGTACTGAGGGCTTTTCATGGTGGTGTGGAGGGTACTGAGGGCTTGGTATAGGGGTGTGGAGGGTACTGAGGACTTGGCATGGGGGTGTGGAGGGTACTGAGGGCTTGGTTTAGGGGTATGGAGGGTACTGAGGACTTGGTATAGGGGTGTGGAGGGTACTGAGGGCTTGGTATAGGGGTGTGGAGGGTACTGAGGGCTTTTCATGGTGGTGTTTAGGGTACTGAGTGCTTGGCATAGGGGTGTGGAGGGTACTGAGGGCTTGGTATAGGGGTGTGGAGGGTACTGAGGGCTTTTCATGGTGGTGTTTAGGGTACTGAGTGCTTGGCATAGGGGTGTGGAGGGTACTGAGGGCTTGGTTTAGGGGTGTGGAGGGTACTGAAGGCTTGGTATAGGGGTGTGGAGGGTACTGAGGACTTGGCATGGGGGTGTGGACGGTACTGAGGGCTTGGTATAGGGGTGTGGAGGGTACTGAGGGCTTTTCATGGTGGTGTTTAGGGTACTGAGGGCTTGGCATAGGGGTGTGGAGGGTACTGAGGGCTTGGTTTAGGGCTGTGGAGGATACTGAAGGCTTGGTATAGGGTTGTGGAGGGTACTGAGGACTTGGCATGGGGGTGTGGAGGGTACTGAGGGCTTGGTATAGGGGTGTGGAGGGTACTGAGGGCTTGGTTTAGGGGTGTGGAGGGTACTGAGGACTTGGTTTAGGGGTATGGAGGGTACTGAGAGCTTGGCATGGGGGTGTGGAGGGTACTGAGGACTTGGCATCGGGGTGTGGAGGGTACTGAGAGCTTGGCATGGGGGTGTGGAGGGTTACTGAGGGCTTTTCATGGTGGTGTGGAGGGTACTGAGGGGATTGGCATAGGGTGTGGAGGGTACTGAGGGCTTGGTTTAGGGGTGTGGAGGGTACTGAAGGCTTGGTATAGGGGTGTGGAGGGTACTGAGGACTTGGCATGGGGGTGTGGAGGGTACTGAGGGCTTGGTATAGGGGTGTGGAGGGTACTGAGGGCTTGGTTTAGGGGTGTGGAGGGTACTGAGGGCTTGGTATAGGGGTGTGGAGGGTACTGAGGGCTTGGTATAGGGGTGTGGAGGGTACTGAGGGCTTTTCAGGGTGGTGTGGAGGGTACTGAGGGCTTGGTTTAGGGGTGTGGAGGGTACTGAGGGCTTGGTATAGGGGTGTGGAGGGTACTGAGGACTTGGCATAGGGGGTGGAGGGTACTGAGGACTTGGTATAGGGGTGTGGAGGGTACTGAGGGCTTGGCATAGGGGTGTGGAGGGTACTGAGGACTTGGCATAGGGGTGTGGAGGTACTGAGGACTTGGTATAGGGTTGTGGAGGGTACTGAGGGCTTGGCATAGGGGTGTGGAGGGTACGGAGGACTTGGTGTAGGGGTGTGGAGGGTACTGAGGGCTTGGTTTAGGGGTATGGAGGGTACTGAGGGCTTGGCATGGGGGTATGGAGGTACTGAGGGCTTAGTGTAGGGGTCTGGAGGGTACTGAGGGCTTGGCATAGGGGTGTGGAGGGTACTGAGGGCTTGGTTTAGGGGGTGTGGAGGTACTGAGGGCTTAGTATAGGGGTGTGGAGGGTACTGAGGGCTTGGTTTAGGGGTATGGAGGGTACTGAGGGCTTGGCATGGGGGTGTGGAGGGTACTGAGGGCTTGGCATGGTGGTATGGGGGTACTGAGTGCTTGGCATAGGGGTGTGGAGGGTACTGAGGGCTTGGTTTAGGGGTGTGGAGGGTACTGAGGGCTTGGCATAGGGGTGTGGAGGGTACTGAGGGCTTGGCATGTGGGTATAGAGGGTACTGAGGGCTTGGTGTAGGGGTCTGGAGGGTACTGAGGGCTTGGCATAGGGGTGTGGAGGGTACTGAGGGCTTGGTTTAGGGGTGTGGAGGGTACTGAGTGCTTGGTATAGGGGTGTGGAGGGTACTGAGGGCTTGGTTTAGGGGTATGGAGGTTACTGAGGGCTTGGCATGGGGGTGTGGAGGGTACTGAGGGCTTGGCATGGTGGTATGAGGGTACTGAGTGCTTGGCATAGGGGTGTGGAGGGTACTGAGGGCTTGGTTTAGGGGTGTGGATGGTACTGAGGGCTTGGCATAGGGGTGTGGAGGGTACTGAGGGCTTGGCATGGGGGTGTGGAGGGTTACTGAGGGCTTTTCATGGTGGTGTGGAGGGTACTGAGGGATTGGCATAGGGGTGTGGAGGGTACTGAGGGCTTGGTTTAGGGGTGTGGAGGGTACTGAAGGCTTGGTATAGGGGTGTGGAGGGTACTGAGGACTTGGCAGGGGGGTGTGGAGGGTACTGAGGGCTTGGTATAGGGGGTGTGGAGGGTACTGAGGGCTTGGTTTAGGGGTGTGGAGTGTACTGAGGGCTTGGTATAGGGGTGTCGAGGTACTGGGGACTTGGCATGGGGTGTGGAGGGTACTGAGGGCTTGGTATAGGGGTGTGGAGGGTACTGAGGGCTTTTCAGGGTGGTGTGGAGGGTACTGAGGGCTTGGTTTAGGGGTGTGGAGGGTACTGAGGGCTTAGTATAGGGGTGTGGAGGGTACTGAGGACTTGGCATAGGGGTGTGGAGGGTACTGAGGACTTGGTATAGGGTGTGGAGGTACTGAGGGCTTAGCATAGGGGTGTGGAGGGTACTGAGGACTTGGCATAGGGGTGTGGAGGTGCTGAGGACTTGGTATAGGGTGTGGAGGGTACTGAGGGCTTGGCATAGGGGTGTGGAGGGTGCGGAGGACTTGGTATAGGGGTGTGGAGGGTACTGAGGGCTTGGTTTAGGGGTATGGAGGGTACTGAGGGCTTGGCATGGGGGTATGGAGGGTACTGAGGGCTTGGTGTAGGGGTATGGAGGGTACTGAGGGCTTGGCATAGGGGTGTGGAGGGTACTGAGGGCTTGGTTTAGGGGTGTGGAGGGTACTGAGGGGGCTTGGTATAGGGGTGTGGAGGGTACTGAGGGCTTGGTTTAGGGGTATGGAGGGTACTGAGGGCTTAGCATGGGGGGTGTGGGGGTACTGAGTGCTTGGCATAGGGGTGTGGAGGGTACTGAGGGCTTGGTTTAGGGGTGTGGAGGGTACTGAAAGCTTGGCATAGGGGTGTGGAGGGTACTGAGGGCTTGGTTTAGGGGTATGGAGGGTACTGAGGGCTTGGCATGGTGGTATGGGGGTACTGAGTGCTTGGCATAGGGGTGTGGAGGGTACTGAGGGCTTGGTTTAGGGGTGTGGAGGGTACTGAGGGCTTGGCATAGGGGTGTGGAGGGTACTGAGGGCTTTTCATGGTGGTGTGGAGGGTACTGAGGGCTTTTCATGGGGGTGTGGAGGGTACTGAGGGCTTGGCATAGGGGTGTGGAGGGTACTGAGGACTTGGTATAGGGGTGTGGAGGGTACTGAGGGCTTGGTATAGGGGTGTGGAGGGTACTGAGGGCTTGGTTTAGGGGTGTGGAGGGTACTGAGGGCTTGGCATGGGGGTATGGAGGGTACTGAGGGCTTGGTGTAGGGGTCTGGAGGGTACTGAGGGCTTGGCATAGGGGTGTGGAGGGTACTGAGGGCTTGGTTTAGGGGTGTGGAGGGTACTGAGGGCTTGGTATAGGGGTGTGGAGGGTACTGAAGGCTTGGTATAGGGGTGTGGAGGGTACTGAGGACTTGGCATGGGGTGTGGAGGGTACTGAGGGCTTGGTATAGGGGTGTGGAGGGTACTGAGGAGGGCTTAGTTTAGGGGTGTGGAGGGTACTGAGGGCTTGGTATAGGGGTGTGGAGGGTACTGAGGACTTGGCATGGGGTGTGGAGGGTACTGAGGGCTTAGTATAGGGGTGTGGAGGGTACTGAGGACTTGGCATAGGGGTGTGGAGGGTGCTGAGGACTTGGTATAGGGGTGTGGAGGGTACTGAGGGCTTGGTATAGGGGTGTGGAGGGTACTGAGGGCTTTTCATGGTGGTGTGGAGGGTACTGAGGGTTTGGCATAGGGGTGTGGAGGGTACTGAGGGCTTGGTATAGGGGTGTGGGGGTACTGAGGGCTTGGTTTAGGGGTGTGGAGGGTACTGAGGACTTGGTTTAGGGGTATGGAGGGTACTGAGCGCTTGGCATGGGGGTGTGGAGGGTACTGAGGACTTGGCATCGGGGTGTGGAGGGTACTGAGAGGTTGGCATGGGGGTGTGGAGGGTACTGAGGGTTTTCATGGTGGTGTGGAGGTACTGAGGGCTTGGCATAGGGATGTGGAGGGTACTGAGGGCTTGGTATAGGGGTGTGGAGGGTACTGAGGCTTGGTATAGGGGGTGTGGAGGGTACTGAGGACTTGGTATAGGGGTGTGGAGGGTATTGAGGGCTTGGTATAGGGGTGTGGAGGGTACTGAGGGCTTGGTATAGGGGTGTGGAGGGTATTGAGGGCTTGGTATAGGGGTGTGGAGGGTACTGAGGGCTTGGTTTAGGGGTGTGGAGGGTACTGATGACTTGGTTTAGGGGTATGCATTGGTACTGAGAGCTTGTCATGGGGTCTAGAGGTACTGAGGGCTTGGTTTAGGGGTGTGGAGGGTACTGATGACTTGGTTTAGGGGTATGCAGGGTACTGAGAGCTTGTCATGGGGGTCTAGAGGGTACTGAGGACTTGGCATCGGGGTGTGGAGGGTACTGAGAGCTTGGCATGGGGGTGTGGAGGGTACTGAGGGCTTTTCATGGTGGTGTGGAGGGTACTGAGTGCTTGGCATAGGGGTGTGGAGGGTACTGAGGGCTTGGTTTAGGGGTGTGGAGGGTACTGAGGACTTGGCATGGGGGTGTGGAGGTACTACGGGCTTGGTTTAGGGGTATGGAGGGTACTGAGGGCTTGGTATAGGGGTGTGGAGGGTACTGAGGGCTTGGCATCGGGGTGTGGAGGGTACTGAGCTTGGCATGGGGGTGTGGAGGGTACTGAGTGCTTGGCATAGGGGTGTGGAGGGTACTGAGGGCTTGGTTTAGGGGTGTGGAGGGTACTGAGGACTTGGCATGGGGTGTGGAGGGTACTACGGGCTTGGTTTAGGGGTATGGAGGGTACTGAGGGCTTGGTATAGGGGTGTGGAGGTACTGAGGGCTTTTCATGGTGGTGTGGAGGGTACTGAGGGCTTGGCATAGGGGTGTGGAGGGTACTGAGGGCTTGGTTTAGGGGTGTGGAGGGTACTGATGGCTTAGTATAGGGGTGTGGAGGGTACTGAGGACTTGGCATGGGTTGTGGAGGGTACTGAGGGCTTAGCATGGGGGTGTGGAGGGTACTGAGGGCTTGGCATAGGGTGTGGAGGGTACTGAGGACTTGGCATGGGGGTGTGGAGGGTACTGAGGGCTTAGCATAGGGGTGTGGAGGGTACTGAGGACTTGGCATAGGGGTGTGGAGGGTACTGAGGGCTTAGCATGGGGTGTGGAGGGTACTGAGGGGCTTGGCATAGGGGTGTGGAGGGTACTGAGGGCTTTTCATGGTGGTGTGGAGGGTACTGAGGGCTTGGTATGGAGGTGTGGAGGGTACTGAGAGCTTTTCATGGGGGTGTGGAGGGTACTGAGGGCTTGGCATAGGGGTGTGGAGGGTACTGAGGACTTGGTATAGGGGTGTGGAGGGTACTGAGGGCTTGGTATAGGGGTGTGGAGGGTACTGAGGGCTTGGTTTAGGGGTGTGGAGGGTACTGAGGGCTTGGCATGGGGGTATGGAGGGTACTGAGGGCTTGGTGTAGGGGTCTGGAGGGTACTGAGGGCTTGGCATAGGGGTGTGGAGGGTACTGAGGGCTTGGTTTAGGGGTGTGGAGGGTACTGAGGGCTTGGTATAGGGGTGTGGAGGTACTGAAGGCTTGGTATAGGGGTGTGGAGGGTACTGAGGACTTGGCATGGGGGTGTGGAGGGTACTGAGGGCTTGGTATAGGGGTGTGGGAGGGTACTGAGGGCTTGGTTTAGGGGTGTGGAGGGTACTGAGGGCTTGGTATAGGGGGTGAGGAGGGTACTGAGGACTTGGCATGGGTGTGGAGGGTACTGAGGGCTTGGTATAGGGGTGTGGAGGGTACTGAGGACTTGGCATAGGGGTGTGGAGGGTGCTGAGGACTTGGTATAGGGGTGTGGAGGGTACTGAGGGCTTGGTATAGGGGTGTGGAGGGTACTGAGGCTTTTCATGGTGGTGTGGAGGGTACTGAGGGCTTGGCATAGGGGTGTGGAGGGTACTGAGGGCTTGGTATAGGGGTGTGGGGGGTACTGAGGGGTTTCATGGTGGTGTGGAGGGTACTGAGGGCTTAGCATAGGGATGTGGAGGGTACTGAGGGCTTGGTATAGGGTGTGGAGGGTACTGAGGGCTTGGTATAGGGGTGTGGAGGGTACTGAGGACTTTGTATAGGGGTGTGGAGGGTATTGAGGGGCTTAGTATAGGGTGTGGAGGTACTGAGGGCTTGGTATAGGGGTGTGGAGGGTATTGAGGGCTTGGTATAGGGGTGTGGAGGGTACTGAGGGCTTGGTTTAGGGGTGTGGAGGGTACTGATGACTTGGTTTAGGGGTATGCAGGGTACTGAGAGCTTATCATGGGGGTCTAGAGGGTACTGAGGGCTTGGTTTAGGGTGTGGAGGGTACTGATGACTTGGTTTAGGGTATGCAGGGTACTGAGAGCTTGTCATGGGGGTCTAGAGGGTACTGAGGACTTGGCATCGGGGTGTGGAGGGTACTGAGAGTTTGGCATGGGGGTGTGGAGGGTACTGATGGCTTTTCATGGTGGTGTGGAGGTACTGAGTGCTTGGCATAGGGGTGTGGAGGTACTGAGGGCTTGGTTTAGGGGTGTGGAGGTACTGAGGACTTGGCATGGGGGTGTGGAGGGTACTACGGGCTTGGTTTAGGGGTATGGAGGGTACTGAGGGCTTGGTATAGGGGGTGGAGGGTACTGAGGGCTTAGCATCGGGGTGTGGAGGGTACTGAGAGCTTGGCATGGGGGTGTGGAGGGTACTGAGTGCTTGGCATAGGGTGTGGAGGGTACTGGGGGCTTGGTTTAGGGGTGTGGAGGTTACTGAGGACTTGGCATGGGGGTGTGGAGGAGGTACTACGGGCTTGGTTTAGGGGTATGGAGGGTACTGAGGGCTTGGTATAGGGGTGTGGAGGTACTGAGGGCTTTTCATGGTGGTGTGGAGGGTACTGAGGGCTTGGCATAGGGGTGTGGAGGGTACTGAGGGCTTGGTTTAGGGGTGTGGAGGGTACTGATGGCTTGGTATAGGGGTGTGGAGGGTACTGAGGACTTGGCATGGGTTGTGGAGGGTACTGAGGGCTTGGCATGGGGGTGTGGAGGGTACTGAGGGCTTGGCATAGGGGTGTGGAGGGTACTGAGGACTTGGCATGGGGGTGTGGAGGGTACTGAGGGCTTGGCATAGGGGTGTGGAGGGTACTGAGGACTTGGCATGGGGGTGTGGAGGGTACTGAGGGCTTGGCATGGGGGTGTGGAGGGTACTGAGGATTTGGTATAGGGGTGTGGAGGGTACTGAGGGCTTGGTATAGGGGTGTGGAGGGTACTGAGGACTTGGTATAGGGGTGTGGAGGGTACTGAGGGCTTGGTTTAGGGGTGTGGAGGGTACTGAGGACTTAGTTTAGGGGTATGGAGGGTACTGAGAGCTTGGCATGGGGGTGTGGAGGGTACTGAGGACTTGGCATCGGGGTGTGGAGGGTTCTGAGAGCTTGGCATGGGGGTGTGGAGGGTACTGAGGGCTTGGTATAGGGGTGTGGAGGGTACTGAGGACTTTTCATGGTGGTGTGGAGGGTACTGAGGGCTTGGTATAGGGGTGTGGAGGGTACTGAGGGCTTTTCATGGTGGTGTGGAGGGTACTGAGGGCTTGGTATAGGGGTATGGAGGGTACTGAGGACTTGGTATAGGGGTGTGGAGGGTACTGAGGGCTTGGTATAGGGGTGTGGAGGGTACTGAGGGCTTTTCATGGTGGTGTTTAGGTACTGAGTGCTTAGCATAGGGGTGTGGAGGTACTGAGGGGCTTGGTTTAGGGGTGTGGAGGGTACTGAAGGCTTGGTATAGGGGTGTGGAGGGTACTGAGGACTTGGCATGGGGGTGTGGACGGTACTGAGGGCTTGGTATAGGGTGTGGAGGTACTGAGGCTTTTCATGGTGGTGTTTAGGGTACTGAGGGCTTAGCATAGGGTTGTGGAGGGTACTGAGGACTTGGCATGGGGGTGTGGAGGGTACTGAGGGCTTAGTATAGGGGGTGTGGAGGGTACTGAGGGCTTGGTTTAGGGGTGTGGAGGGTACTGAGGACTTGGTTTAGGGGTATGGAGGTACTGAGAGCTTGGCATGGGGTGTGGGAGGGTACTGAGGACTTGGCATCGGGTGTGGAGGGTACTGAGAGCTTGGCATGGGGGTGTGGAGGGTTACTGAGGGCTTTTCATGGTGGTGTGGAGGGTACTGAGGGATTGGCATAGGGGTGTGGAGGGTACTGAGGAATTGGTTTAGGGGTGTGGAGGCTACTGAAGGCTTGGTATAGGGGTGTGGAGGGTACTGAGGACTTGGCATGGGGGTGTGGAGGGTACTGAGGGGCTTGGTATAGGGGGTGTGGAGGGTACTGAGGGCTTGGTTTAGGGGTGTGGAGGGTACTGAGGGCTTGGTATAGGGGTGTGGAGGGTACTGAGGACTTGGCATGGGGTGTGGAGGGTACTGAGGGCTTGGTATAGGGGTGTGGAGGGTACTGAGGGCTTTTCAGGGTGGTGTGGAGGGTACTGAGGGCTTGGTTTAGGGGTGTGGAGGGTACTGAGGGCTTAGTATAGGGGTGTGGAGGGTACTGAGGACTTGGCATAGGGGTGTGGAGGGTACTGAGGACTTGGTATAGGGGTGTGGAGGGTACTGAGGGCTTGGCATAGGGGTGTGGAGGTACTGAGGACTTGGCATAGGGTGTGGAGGGTGCCGAGGACTTAGTATAGGGTTGTGGAGGGTACTGAGGGCTTAGCATAGGGGTGTGGAGAATACGGAGGACTTGGTATAGGGTGTGGAGGGTACTGAGGGCTTGGTTTAGGGTATGGAGGGTACTGAGGGCTTGGCATGGGGGTATGGAGGGTACTGAGGGCTTGGCATGGTGGTATGGGGTACTGAGTGCTTGGCATAGGGGTGTGGAGGGTACTGAGGGCTTGGTTTAGGGGTATGGAGGGTACTGAGGGCTTGGCATAGGGGAGTGGAGGGTACTGAGGACTTGGCATAGGGGTGTGGAGGGTACTGAGGGCTTGGCATGGTGGTATGGGGGTACTGAGTGCTTGGCATAGGGGTGTGGAGGGTACTGAGGGCTTGGTTTAGGGTGTGGAGGGTACTGAGGCTTAGCATAGGGGTGTGGAGGGTACTGAGGACTTGGCATAGGGGTGTGGAGGGTGCTGAGGACTTGGTATAGGGGTGTGGAGGGTACTGAGGGCTTGGTTTAGGGGTGTGGAGGGTACTGAGGGCTTGGTATAGGGGTGTGGAGGGTACTGAGGACTTGGCATGGGGTGTGGAGGGTACTGAGGGCTTGGTATATGGGTGTGGAGGGTACTGAGGGCTTTTCAGGGTGGTGTGGAGGGTACTGAGGGCTTGGTTTAGGGGTGTGGAGGGTACTGAGGGCTTGGTATAGGGGTGTGGAGGGTAATGAGGACTTGGCATAGGGGTGTGGAGGGTACTGAGGACTTGGTATAGGGGTGTGGAGGGTACTGAGGGCTTGGCATAGGGGTGTGGAGGGTACTGAGGACTTGGCATAGGGGTGTGGAGGGTGCTGAGGACTTGGTATAGGGGTGTGGAGGGTACTGAGGACTTGGCATGGGGTGTGGAGGGTACTGAGGGCTTGGTATAGGGGTGTGGAGGGTACTGAGGGCTTTTCAGGGTGGTGTGGAGGGTACTGAGGGCTTGGTTTAGGGGTGTGGAGGGTACTGAGGGCTTGGTATAGGGGTGTGGAGGGTACTGAGGACTTGGCATAGGGGTGTGGAGGGTACTGAGGACTTGGTATAGGGGTGTGGAGGGTACTGAGGGCTTGGCATAGGGGTGTGGAGGGTACTGAGGACTTGGCATAGGGGTGTGGAGGGTGCCGAGGACTTGGTATAGGGTTGTGGAGGGTACTGAGAGGGCTTGGCATAGGGTGTGGAGGGCACGGAGGACTTGGTATAGGGTGTGGAGGGTACTGAGGGCTTGGTTTAGGGGTATGGAGGGTACTGAGGGCTTGGCATGGGGGTATGGAGGGTACTGAGGGCTTGGTGTAGGGGTCTGGAGGGTACTGAGGGCTTGGCATAGGGGTGTGGAGGGTACTGAGGGCTTGGTTTAGGGGTGTGGAGGGTACTGAGGGCTTGGTATAGGGGTGTGGAGGGTACTGAGGGCTTGGTATAGGGGTGTGGAGGGTACTGAGGGCTTGGTATAGAGGTGTGGAGGGTACTGAGGGCTTGGTATAGGGGTGTGGAGGGTACTGAGGGCTTGGTTTAGGGGTATGGAGGGTACTGAGGGCTTGGCATGGGGGTGTGGAGGGTACTGAGGGCTTGGTTTAGGGGTGTGGAGGGTACTGAGGGCTTGGCATAGGGGTGTGGAGGGTACTGAGGGCTTGGCATGGGGGTGTGGAGGGTTACTGAGGTTTTTCATGGTGGTGTGGAGGGTACTGAGGGATTGGCATAGGGGTGTGGAGGGTACTGAGGGCTTGGTTTAGGGGTGTGGAGGGTACTGAAGGCTTGGTATAGGGGTGTGGAGGGTACTGAGGACTTGGCAGGGGTGTGGAGGGTACTGAGGGCTTGGTATAGGGGTGTGGAGGGTACTGAGGGCTTGGTTTAGGGGTGTGGAGGGTACTGAGGGCTTGGTATAGGGGTGTGGAGGGTACTGAGGACTTGGCATGGGGTGTGGAGGGTACTGAGGGCTTGGTATAGGGGTGTGGAGGGTACTGAGGGCTTTTCAGGGTGGTGTGGAGGTACTAAGGGCTTGGTTTAGGGGTGTGGAGGTACTGAGGGCTTAGTATAGGGGTGTGGAGGGTACTGAGGACTTGGCATAGGGGTGTGGAGGGTACTGAGGACTTGGTATAGGGTGTGGAGGGTACTGAGGGCTTGGCATAGGGGTGTGGAGGGTGCTGAGGACTTGGTTAGGGGTGTGGAGGGTACTGAGGGCTTAGCATAGGGGTGTGGAGGGTACTGAGGGCTTGGCAGAGGGTGTGGATGGGGTACTGAGGGCTTGGTTTAGGGGTATGGAGGGTACTGAGGGCTTGGCATGGGGGTATGGAGGGTACTGAGGGCTTGGCTTGGTAGGGGGTGTGGAGGGTACTGGCTTGGGGCTTGGCATAGGGGTGTGGGGGTACTGAGTGCTTGGCATGGGGGTGTGGAGGGTACTGAGGGCTTGGCATGGGGGTGTGGAGGGTACTGAGGGCTTGGTTTAGGGGTGTGGAGGGTACTGAGGGCTTGGCATAGGGGTGTGGAGGGTACTGAGGGCTTGGCATGGGGGTGTGGAGGGTTACTGAGGGCTTTTCATGGTGGTGTGGAGGGTACTGAGGATTGGCATAGGGGTGTGGAGGGTACTGAGGGCTTGGTTTAGGGGTGTGGAGGGTACTGAGGGCTTGGCATAGGGGTGTGGAGGTACTGAGGCTTTTCATGGGGGTGTGGAGGGTACTGAGGGCTTGGTATAGGGGTGTGGAGGGTACTGAGGGCTTGGTTTAGGGGTGTGGGGGTACTGAGGGCTTGGTATAGGGGTTGGATGTACTGAGGGCTTGGCATGGGGTGTGGAGGGTACTGAGGGCTTGGCATAGGGGTGTGGAGGGTACTGAGGGCTTGGTCATGGTGGTGTGGAGGGTACTGAGGGCTTGGTTTAGGGGTGTGGAGGGTACTGAGGGCTTGGCATGGGGTGTGGAGGGTACTGAGGGCTTGGCATGGGGTGTGGAGGGTACTGAGGGCTTGGTATAGGGTGTGGAGGGTACTGAGGGCTTTTCAGGTGGTGTGGAGGGTACTGAGGGCTTGGTTTAGGGGTGTGGAGGGTACTGAGGGCTTGGTATAGGGGTGTGGAGGGTACTGAGGACTTGGCATGGGGGTGTGGAGGGTACTGAGGGCTTGGTATAGGGGTGGAGGTACTGAGGGCTTGGCATAGGGGTGTGGAGGGTACTGAGGGCTTGGTATAGGGGTGTGGAGGTACTGAGGGCTTGGTTTAGGGGTGTGGAGGGTACTGAGGGCTTGGTATAGGGGTGTGGAGGGTACTGAGGCTTTTCATAGGGGTGTGGAGGGTACTGAGGGCTTGGTATAGGGGTGTGGAGGGTACTGAGGGCTTGGTATAGGGGTTGGAGGTACTGAGGGCTTGGTTTAGGGGTGTGGAGGGTACTGAGGGCTTGGTATAGGGGTGTGGAGGGTACTGAGGGCTTGGTTTAGGGGTGTGGAGGGTACTGAGGACTTGGTATAGGGGTGTGAGGGTACTGAGGGCTTGGTTTAGGGGTATGGAGGGAACTGAGGGCTTGGCATGGGGGTGTGGGGTACTGAGTGCTTAGCATGGGGGTGTGGAGGGTACTGAGGGCTTTTCAGGGTGGTTTGGGTACTGAGGGCTTGTATAGGGGTGTGAGGGTACTGAGGGCTTGGTATAGGGGTGTGGAGGGTACTGAGGGCTTGCATAGGGGTGTGGAGGGTACTGAGGGCTTGGTATAGGGGTGTGGAGGGTACTGAGGGCTTGGTATAGGGGTGTGGAGGGTACTGAGGGCTTGGTTTAGGGGTGTGGAGGGTACTGAGGGCTTGGCATAGGGGTGTGGAGGGTACTGAGGGCTTGGTCATGGTGGTGTGGAGGGTACTGAGGGCTTGAGGACTTGGTATGGAGGTGTGGAGGGTACTGAGAGCTTTTCATAGGGGTGTGGAGGGTACTGAGGGCTTGGTTAGGGGTGTGGAGGGTACTGAGGACTTAGGTGTGGAGGGTACTGAGGGCTTGGTTTAGGGTGTGGAGGGTTACTGACATGGGGGTGTGGAGGGGGCTTGGTTTAGGGGTGTGGAGGGTACTGAGGGCTTGGTTTAGGGGTGTGGAGGGTGTGGATAGGGGGTACTGAGGGCTTGGTTTAGGGGGTGTGGAGGGTACTGAGGGCTTGGTTTAGGGGTGGGAGGGTACTGAGGGCTTGGCATGGGGTGTGTGGCTTGGTTTAGGGTGTGGAGGGTACTGAGGGCTTGGCATGGTGGTGTGGGGGTACTGAGTACTTGGCATAGGGGTGGTGGAGGGTACTGAGGGCTTGAGTAGAGGTGTGGAGGTACTGGAGGGCTTTTCATGAGTGGTGGAGAGGTACTGAGGGGCTTGGTATGGGGTGTGGAGGGTACTGAGGGCTTGGCATAGGGGTGTGGAGGGTACTGAGGACTTGGTATAGGGGTGTGGAGGGTACTGAGGGCTTGGTTTAGGGGGTGTGGAGGGTACTGAGGCTTGGCATAGGGGTGTGGAGGGTACTGAGGGCTTGGTTTAGGGGTGTGGAGGGTACTGAGGGCTTGGTTTAGGGGTATGGAGGGTACTGAGGGCTTGGCATGGGGTGTGGAGGGTACTGAGGGGCTTGGCATAGGGGTGTGGAGGGTACTGAGGGCTTGGTTTAGGGGTGTGGAGGGTACTGAGGGCTTGGTTTAGGGGGGGTGTGGAGGGTACTGAGGGCTTGGTATAGGGGTGTGGAGGGTACTGAGGGCTTGGTTTAGGGGTGTGGAGGTACTGAGGAGCTTGGCATAGTGGTGTGGAGGTACTGAGGGCTTGGTTTAGGGGTGTGGAGGTACTGAGGACTTGGCATAGGGTGTGGAGGGTACTGAGGGCTTGGCATGGGGGTGTGGAGGGTACTGAGGGGTTTTCATGGTGGTGTGGAGGGTACTGAGGGCTTGGCATAGGGGTGTGGAGGGTACTGAGGGCTTGGTTTAGGGGTGTGGAGGGTACTGAGGGCTTGGTATAGGGGTGTGGAGGGTACTGAGGCTTGGCATAGGGGTGTGGAGGGTACTGAGGACTTGGTATAGGGGTGTGGAGGTACTGAGGGCTTGGCGAAGGGGTGTGGAGGGTACTGAGGGCTTGGCATGGGGTTGTGGAGGGTACTGAGGGCTTGGCATCGGGGGTGTGGAGGGTACTGAGGGGCTTGGCATGGGGGTGTGGAGGGTACTGAGGGCTTGGCATAGGGGTGTGGAGGGTACTGAGGGCTTGGTATAGGGGTGTGGAGGGTACTGAGGGCTTGGTATAGGGGTGTGGAGGGTACTGAGGACTTGGTATAGGGTGTGGAGGGTACTGAGGGCTTGGTTTAGGGGTGTGGAGGGTACTGAGGGCTTGGCATAGGGGTATGGAGGGTACTGAGGCTTTTAGGGGTGTGGAGGGTACTGAGGGCTTGGCATGGGGGTGTGGAGGGTACTGAGGGCTTGGCATGGTGGTGTGGAGGGTACTGAGGACTTGGCATGGGGTGTGGAGGGTACTGAGGGCTTGGTTTAGGGGTGTGGAGGGTACTGAGGGCTTGGTATAGGGGTGTGGAGGGTACTGAGGACTTGGCATAGGGGTGTGGAGGGTACTGAGGTCTTGGTATAGGGGTGTGGAGGGTACTGAGGGCTTGGTTTAGGGGTGTGGAGGGTACTGAGGGCTTGGTATAGTGGTGTGGAGGGTACTGAGGGCTTGGTATAGGGGTGTGGAGGGTACTGAGGGCTTGGTTTAGGGGCATGGAGGGTACTGAGAGCTTGGCATGGGGGTGTGGAGGGGTACTGAGGGCTTGGTTTCATGGTGGTGTGGAGGGTACTGAGGGCTTGGTTTAGGGGTGTGGAGGGTACTGAGGGCTTGGTTTAGGGGTGTGGAGGGTACTGAGGGCTTGGCATAGGGGTGTGGAGGGTACTGAGGGCTTGGTATAGGGGTGTGGAGGGTACTGAGGACTTGGCATAGGGGTGTGGAGGGTACTGAGGACTTGGCGAAGGGGTGTGGAGGGTACTGAGGGCTTGGCATGGGGTGTGGAGGGTACTGAGGGCTTGGCATAGGGGTGTGGAGGGTACTGAGGGCTTGGTATAGGGGTGTGGAGGGTACTGAGGACTTGGTATAGGGTGTGGAGGGTACTGAGGGCTTGGTATAGGGTGTGGAGGGTACTGAGGGCTTGGCATAGGGGTGTGGAGGGTACTGAGGACTTGGTATAGGGGTGTGGAGGGTACTGAGGACTTGGTTTAGGGGTGTGGAGGGTACTGAGAGCTTGGTATAGGGGTGTGGAGGGTACTGAGGACTTGGCTGGGTGTGGAGGGTACTGAGGGCTTGGCATGGGGGTGTGGAGGGTACTGAGGACTTATCATGGTGGTGTGGAGGGTACTGAGGGCTTGGTATAGGGGTGTGGAGGGTACTGAGGGCTTGGTTTAGGGGTGTGGAGGGTACTGAGGACTTGGCATGGGGGTGTGGAGGTACTGACGGGGCTTGGTTTAGGGGTATGGAGGGTACTGAGGGCTTGGTATAGGGGTGTGGAGGGTACTGAGGGCTTGGTATAGGGGTGTGGAGGGTACTGAGGGCTTGGCATGGGGGTGTGGAGGGTACTGAGGGCTTGGTTTTAGGGGTGTGGAGGGTACTGAGGGCTTGGTATAGGGGTGTGGAGGGTACTGAGGGCTTGGTATAGTGGTGTGGAGGGTACTGAGGGCTTGGCATAGGGGTGTGGAGGGTACTGGGCTTGGTTTAGGGGTGTGGAGGGTACTGAGGCTTGGCATGGGGGGTGTGGAGGGTACTGAGGACTCGGCATAGGGGTGTGGAGGGTACTGAGAGCTTGGCATAGGGGTGTGGAGGGTACTGAGGGCTTTTCATGGTGGTGTGGAGGGTACTGAGGGCTTGGCATGGGGGTGTGGAGGGTACTGAGGGCCGTTTAGGGGTGTGGAGGGTACTGAGGGGCTGGTTTAGGGGTGTGGAGGGTACTGAGGGCTTGGCATGGGGGTGTGGAGGGTACTGAGGACTTGGTTTAGGGGTATGGAGGGTACTGAGGGCTTGGTATAGGGGTGTGGAGGGTACTGAGGGCTTGGCATATGGGGTGTGGAGGGTACTGAGGGCTTGGCATGGGGGTGTGGAGGGTACTGAGGGCTTGGTTTAGGGGTGTGGAGGGTACTGAGGACTTGGTATAGGGGTGTGGAGGGTACTGAGGGCTTGGCATAGGGGTGTGGAGGGTACTGAGGGCTTGGCATAGGGGTGTGGAGGGTACTGAGGACTTGGTATAGGGGTGTGGAGGGTACTGAGGGCTTGGTATAGGGGTGTGGAGGGTACTGAGGACTCGGTATAGGGGTGTGGAGGGTATTGAGGGCTTGGTATAGGGGTGTGCAGGGTACTGAGGGCTTGGTTTAGGGGTGTGGAGGGTACTGAGGACTTGGCATGGGGGTGTGGAGGGTATTGCGGGCTTCGTTTAGGGGTATGGAGGGTACTGAGGGCTTGGTTTAGGGGTGTGGAGGGTACTGAGGACTTGGCATGGGGGTGTGGAGGGTACTACGGGCTTGGTTTAGGGGTATGGAGGGTACTGAGGGCTTGGTATAGGGGGTGTGGAGGGTACTGAGGGCTTTTCATGGTGGTGTGGAGGGTACTAGGGCTTGGTTTAGGGGTATGGAGGGTACTGAGGGCTTGGTTTAGGGGTGTGGAGGGTACTGAGGGCTTGGTCATAGGGTGTGGAGGGTACTGAGGCTTGGCATAGGGGTGTGGAGGGTATTGAGGGCTTGGTATAGGGGTGTGGAGGGTACTGAGGGCTTGGTATAGGGGTGTGGAGGGTACTGAGGACTTGGCATGGGGGTGTGGAGGTACTGAGGGCTTGGCATAGGGGTGTGGAGGGTACTGAGGGCTTGGCATAGGGGTGTGGAGGGTACTGAGGACTTGGCATGGGGGTGTGGAGGGTACTGAGGGCTTGGTTTATGGGGGTGTGGAGGGTACTGAGGACTTGGCATGGGGGTGTGGAGGGTACTGAGGGCTTTTCATGGGGGTGTGGAGGGTACTGAGGGCTTGGCATAGGGGTGTGGAGGGCACTGAGGGCTTGGTTTAGGGGTGTGGAGGGTACTGAGGGCTTGGTATAGGGGTGTGGAGGGTACTGAGGCTTGGTTTAGGGGTGTGGAGGGTACTGAGGGCTTGGCATAGGGGTGTGGAGGGTACTGAGGACTTGGCATGGGGTGTGGAGGGTACTGAGGACTTGGCATAGGGTGTGGAGGGTACTGAGGACTTGGCATAGGGGTGTGGAGGGTGCTGAGGACTTGGTATAGGGGTGTGGAGGGTACTGAGGGCTTGGTATAGGGGTGTGGAGGGTACTGAGGGCTTTCATGGTGGTGTGGAGGTACTGAGGGCTTGGCATAGGGGTGTGGAGGTTACTGAGGGCTTGGTTTAGGGGTGTGGAGGGTACTGAGGACTTGGTTTAGGGGTGTGGAGGTACTGAGGGCTTGGTTTAGGGGGTATGGAGGTACTGAGGGCTTGGCATAGGGGTGTGGAGGGTACTGAGGACTTGGCATCGGGGTGTGGAGGGTACTGAGGGTTGGTTTAGGGGTGTGGAGGGTACTGAGGGCTTGGTATAGGGTGTGGAGGGTACTGAGGGCTTTCATGGTGGTGTGGAGGGTACTGAGGGCTTGGCATAGGGGTGTGGAGGGTACTGAGGGCTTGGTTTAGGGGTGTGGAGGGTACTGAGGGCTTGGCATAGGGGTGTGGAGGGTACTGAGGACTTGGCATGGGGGTGTGGAGGGTACTGAGGACTTGGCATGGGGGGGTGTGGAGGGTACTGAGGGCTTGGCATGGGGGTGTGGAGGGTACTGAGGGCTTGGCATGGGGGTGTGGAGGGTACTGAGGGCTTGGCATGGGGGTGTGGAGGGTACTGAGGGCTTGGCATGGGGGTGTGGAGGGTACTGAGGGCTTGGCATGGGGGTGTGGAGGGTACTGAGGGCTTGGCATAGGGGTGTGGAGGGTACTGAGGGCTTTTCATGGTGGTGTGGAGGGTACTGAGGGCTTGGTATAGGGGTGTGGAGGGTACTGAGGGCTTGGTTTAGGGGTGTGGAGGGTACTGAGGGCTTGGTATAGGGGTGTGGAGGGTACTGAGGACTTGGCATGGGGTGTGGAGGGTACTGAGGGCTTGGTATAGGGGTGTGGAGGGTACTGAGGACTTGGCATAGGGGTGTGGAGGGTGCTGAGGACTTGGTATAGGGGTGTGGAGGGTACTGAGGGCTTGGTATAGGGAAGTGGAGGGTACTGAGGGCTTTTCATGGTGGTGTGGAGGGTACTGAGGGCTTGGCATAGGGGTGTGGAGGTTACTGAGGGCTTGGTATAGGGGTGTGGGGGTACTGAGGGCTTGGTTTAGGGGTGTGGAGGGTACTGAGGACTTGGTTTAGGGGTATGGAGGGTACTGAGCGCTTGGCATGGGGGTGTGGAGGGTACTGAGGACTTGGCATCGGGGTGTGGAGGGTACTGAGAGGTTGGCATGGGGGTGTGGAGGGTACTGAGGGGTTTTCATGGTGGTGTGGAGGGTACTGAGGGCTTGGCATAGGGATGTGGAGGGTACTGAGGGCTTGGTATAGGGGTGTGGAGGGTACTGAGGGCTTGGTATAGGGGTGTGGAGGGTACTGAGGACTTGGTATAGGGGTGTGGAGGGTATTGAGGGCTTGGTATAGGGGTGTGGAGGGTACTGAGGGCTTGGTATAGGGGTGTGGAGGGTATTGAGGGCTTGGTATAGGGGTGTGGAGGGTACTGAGGGCTTGGTTTAGGGGTGTGGAGGGTACTGATGACTTGGTTTAGGGGTATGCAGGGTACTGAGAGCTTGTCATGGGGGTCTAGAGGGTACTGAGGGCTTGGTTTAGGGGTGTGGAGGGTACTGATGACTTGGTTTAGGGGTATGCAGGGTACTGAGAGCTTGTCATGGGGGTCTAGAGGGTACTGAGGACTTGGCATCGGGGTGTGGAGGGTACTGAGAGCTTGGCATGGGGGTGTGGAGGGTACTGATGGCTTTTCATGGTGGTGTGGAGGGTACTGAGTGCTTGGCATAGGGGTGTGGAGGGTACTGAGGGCTTGGTTTAGGGGTGTGGAGGGTACTGAGGACTTGGCATGGGGGTGTGGAGGGTACTACGGGCTTGGTTTAGGGGTATGGAGGGTACTGAGGGCTTGGTATAGGGGGTGTGGAGGGTACTGAGGGCTTGGCATCGGGGTGTGGAGGGTACTGAGAGCTTGGCATGGGGGTGTGGAGGGTACTGAGTGCTTGGCATAGGGGTGTGGAGGGTACTGAGGGCTTGGTTTAGGGGTGTGGAGGGTACTGAGGACTTGGCATGGGGGTGTGGAGGGTACTACGGGCTTGGTTTAGGGGTATGGAGGGTACTGAGGGCTTGGTATAG
The DNA here is from genome assembly GCF_034236695.1 of Oncorhynchus nerka. Classification (NCBI taxonomy): domain Eukaryota; kingdom Metazoa; phylum Chordata; class Actinopteri; order Salmoniformes; family Salmonidae; genus Oncorhynchus; species Oncorhynchus nerka. The sequence goes on along the minus strand of NC_088399.1, from coordinate 100,408,378 downwards.
GGGGTGTGGAGGGTACTGAGGGCTTTTCATGGTGGTGTGGAGGGTACTGAGGGCTTGGCATAGGGGTGTGGAGGGTACTGAGGGCTTGGTTTAGGGGTGTGGAGGGTACTGATGGCTTGGTATAGGGGTGTGGAGGGTACTGAGGACTTGGCATGGGTTGTGGAGGGTACTGAGGGCTTGGCATGGGGGTGTGGAGGGTACTGAGGGCTTGGCATAGGGGTGTGGAGGGTACTGAGGACTTGGCATGGGGGTGTGGAGGGTACTGAGGGCTTGGCATAGGGGTGTGGAGGGTACTGAGGACTTGGCATGGGGGTGTGGAGGGTACTGAGGGCTTGGCATAGGGGTGTGGAGGGTACTGAGGATTTGGTATAGGGGTGTGGAGGGTACTGAGGGCTTGGTATAGGGGTGTGGAGGGTACTGAGGGCTTGGTATAGGGGTGTGGAGGGTACTGAGGACTTGGTATAGGGGTGTGGAGGGTATGAGGGCTTGGTATAGGGGTGTGGAGGGTACTGAGGGGGCTTGGTATAGGGGTGTGGAGGGTATTGAGGGCTTGGTATAGGGGTGTGGAGGGTACTGAGGGCTTGGTTTAGGGGTGTGGAGGGTACTGATGACTTGGTTTAGGGGTATGCAGGGTACTGAGAGCTTGTCATGGGGGTCTAGAGGGTACTGAGGGCTTGGTTTAGGGGTGTGGAGGGTACTGATGACTTGGTTTAGGGGTATGCAGGGTACTGAGAGCTTGTCATGGGGGTCTAGAGGGTACTGAGGACTTGGCATCGGGGGTGTGGAGGGTACTGAGAGCTTGGCATGGGGGTGTGGAGGGTACTGATGGCTTTTCATGGTGGTGTGGAGGGTACTGAGGGCTTGGTATAGGGGTGTGGAGGGTACTGAGGGCTTTTCATGGTGGTGTGGAGGGTACTGAGGGCTTGGTATAGGGGTATGGAGGGTACTGAGGACTTGGTATAGGGGTGTGGAGGGTACTGAGGGCTTGGTATAGGGGTGTGGAGGGTACTGAGGGCTTTTCATGGTGGTGTGGAGGGTACTGAGGGCTTGGTATAGGGGTATGGAGGGTACTGAGGACTTGGTATAGGGGTGTGGAGGGTACTGAGGGCTTGGTATAGGGGTGTGGAGGGTACTGAGGGCTTTTCATGGTGGTGTTTAGGGTACTGAGTGCTTGGCATAGGGGTGTGGAGGGTACTGAGGGCTTGGTTTAGGGGTGTGGAGGGTACTGAAGGCTTGGTATAGGGGTGTGGAGGGTACTGAGGACTTGGCATGGGGGTGTGGACGGTACTGAGGGCTTGGTATAGGGGTGTGGAGGGTACTGAGGGCTTTTCATGGTGGTGTTTAGGGTACTGAGGGCTTGGCATAGGGTTGTGGAGGGTACTGAGGACTTGGCATGGGGGTGTGGAGGGTACTGAGGGCTTGGTATAGGGGTGTGGAGGTTACTGAGGGCTTGGTTTAGGGGTGTGGAGGGTACTGAGGACTTGGTTTAGGGGTATGGAGGGTACTGAGAGCTTGGCATGGGGGTGTGGAGGGTACTGAGGACTTGGCATCGGGGTGTGGAGGGTACTGAGAGCTTGGCATGGGGGTGTGGAGGGTTACTGAGGGCTTTTCATGGTGGTGTGGAGGGTACTGAGGGATTGGCATAGGGGTGTGGAGGGTACTGAGGAATTGGTTTAGGGGTGTGGAGGCTACTGAAGGCTTGGTATAGGGGTGTGGAGGGTACTGAGGACTTGGCATGGGGGTGTGGAGGGTACTGAGGGCTTGGTAAAGGGGTGTGGAGGGTACTGAGGGCTTGGTTTAGGGGTGTGGAGGGTACTGAGGGCTTGGTATAGGGGTGTGGAGGGTACTGAGGACTTGGCATGGGGTGTGGAGGGTACTGAGGGCTTGGTATAGGGGTGTGGAGGGTACTGAGGGCTTTTCAGGGTGGTGTGGAGGGTACTGAGGGCTTGGTTTAGGGGTGTGGAGGGTACTGAGTGCTTGGTATAGGGGTGTGGAGGGTACTGAGGACTTGGCATAGGGGTGTGGAGGGTACTGAGGACTTGGTATAGGGGTGTGGAGGGTACTGAGGGCTTGGCATAGGGGTGTGGAGGGTACTGAGGACTTGGCATAGGGGTGTGGAGGGTGCCGAGGACTTGGTAAAGGGTTGTGGAGGGTACTGAGGGCTTGGCATAGGGGTGTGGAGGGTACGGAGGACTTGGTATAGGGGTGTGGAGGGTACTGAGGGCTTGGTTTAGGGGTATGGAGGGTACTGAGGGCTTGGCATGGGGGTATGGAGGGTACTGAGGGCTTGGCATGGTGGTATGGGGGTACTGAGTGCTTGGCATAGGGGTGTGGAGGGTACTGAGGGCTTGGTTTAGGGGTGTGGAGGGTACTGAGGGCTTGGCATAGGGGTGTGGAGGGTACTGAGGACTTGGCATAGGGGTGTGGAGGGTGCTGAGGACTTGGTATAGGGGTGTGGAGGGTACTGAGGGCTTGGTTTAGGGGTGTGGAGGGTACTGAGGGCTTGGTATAGGGGTGTGGAGGGTACTGAGGACTTGGCATAGGGGTGTGGAGGGTACTGAGGACTTGGTATAGGGGTGTGGAGGGTACTGAGGGCTTGGCATAGGGGTGTGGAGGGTACTGAGGACTTGGCATAGGGGTGTGGAGGGTGCCGAGGACTTGGTATAGGGTTGTGGAGGGTACTGAGGGCTTGGCATAGGGGTGTGGAGGGTACGGAGGACTTGGTATAGGGTGTGGAGGGTACTGAGGGCTTGGTTTAGGGTATGAGGGTACTGAGGGCTTGGCATGGGGGTATGGAGGGTACTGAGGGGGGCTTGGTGTAGGGTCTGGAGGGTACTGAGGGCTTGGCATAGGGGTGTGGAGGGTACTGAGGGCTTGGTTTAGGGGTGTGGAGGGTACTGAGGGCTTGGTATAGGGGTGTGGAGGGTACTGAGGGCTTGGTTTAGGGGTATGGAGGGTACTGAGGGCTTGGCATGGGGGTGTGGAGGTACTGAGGGCTTGGCATGGTGGTATGGGGTACTGAGTGCTTGGCATAGGGGTGTGGAGGGTACTGAGGGCTTGGTTTAGGGGTGTGGAGGGTACTGAGGGCTTGGCATAGGGGTGTGGAGGGTACTGAGGGCTTGGCATGGGGGTGTGGAGGGTTACTGAGGGCTTTTCATGGTGGTGTGGAGGGTACTGAGGGATTGGCATAGGGGTGTGGAGGGTACTGAGGGCTTGGTTTAGGGGTGTGGAGGGTACTGAAGGCTTGGTATAGGGGTGTGGAGGGTACTGAGGACTTGGCAGGGGGGTGTGGAGGGTACTGAGGGCTTGGTATAGGGGTGTGGAGGGTACTGAGGGCTTGGTTTAGGGGTGTGGAGGGTACTGAGGGCTTGGTATAGGGGTGTGGAGGGTACTGAGGACTTGGCATGGGGTGTGGAGGGTACTGAGGGCTTGGTATAGGGGTGTGGAGGGTACAGAGGGCTTTCAGGGTGGTGTGGAGGGTACTGAGGGCTTGGTTTAGGGGTGTGGAGGGTACTGAGGGCTTGGTATAGGGGTGTGGAGGGTACTGAGGACTTGGCATAGGGGTGTGGAGGGTACTGAGGACTTGGTATAGGGGTGTGGAGGGTACTGAGGGCTTGGCATAGGGGTGTGGAGGGTGCTGAGGACTTGGTATAGGGGTGTGGAGGGTACTGAGGGCTTGGCATAGGGGTGTGGAGGGTACGGAGGACTTGGTATAGGGGTGTGGAGGGTACTGAGGGCTTGGTTTAGGGGTATGGAGGGTACTGAGGGCTTGGCATGGGGGTATGGAGGGTACTGAGGGCTTGGTGTAGGGGTCTGGAGGGTACTGAGGGCTTGGCATAGGGGTGTGGAGGGTACTGAGGGCTTGGTTTAGGGGTGTGGAGGGTACTGAGGGCTTGGTATGGGGGTGTGGAGGGTACTGAGGGCTTGGTTTAGGGGTATGGATACTGAGGGCTTGGCAGGGGGGTGTGGGGGTACTGAGTGCTTGGCATAGGGGTGTGGAGGGTACTGAGGGCTTGGTTTAGGGGTGTGGAGGGTACTGAGGGCTTGGCATAGGGGTGTGGAGGGTACTGAGGCTTGGTTTAGGGGTATGGAGGGTACTGAGGGCTTGGCATGGTGGTATGGGGTACTGAGTGCTTGGCATAGGGGTGTGGAGGGTACTGAGGGCTTGGTTTAGGGGTGTGGAGGGTACTGAGGGCTTGGCATAGGGGTGTGGAGGTACTAGGAGGGCTTTTCATGGTGGTGTGGAGGGTACTGAGGGCTTGGTATGGAGGTGTGGAGGGTACTGAGAGCTTTTCATGGGGGTGTGGAGGGTACTGAGGGCTTGGCATAGGGGTGTGGAGGGTACTGAGGACTTGGTATAGGGGTGTGGAGGGTACTGAGGGCTTGGTATAGGGGTGTGGAGGGTACTGAGGGCTTGGTTTAGGGGTGTGGAGGGTACTGAGGGCTTGGCATGGGGGTATGGAGGGTACTGAGGGCTTGGTGTAGGGGTCTGGAGGGTACTGAGGGCTTGGCATAGGGGTGTGGAGGGTACTGAGGGCTTGGTTTAGGGGTGTGGAAGGTACTGAGGGCTTGGTATAGGGGTGTGGAGGGTACTGAGGGCTTGGTTTAGGGATATGGAGGGTACTGAGGGCTTGGCATGGGGTGTGGAGGGTACTGAGGGCTTGGCATGGTGGTATGGGGGTACTGAGTGCTTGGCATAGGGGTGTGGAGGGTACTGAGGGCTTGGTTTAGGGGTGTGGAGGGTACTGAGGGCTTGGCATAGGGGTGTGGAGGGTACTGAGGGCTTGGCATGGGGGTGTGGAGGGTTACTGAGGGGTTTTCATGGTGGTGTGGAGGGTACTGAGGGATTGGCATAGGGGTGTGGAGGGTACTGAGGGCTTGGTTTAGGGGTGTGGAGGTACTGAAGGCTTGGTATAGGGGTGTGGAGGGTACTGAGGACTTGGCATGGGGGTGTGGAGGGTACTGAGGGCTTGGTATAGGGGTGTGGAGGTACTGAGGGCTTGGTTTAGGGGTGTGGAGGGTACTGAGGGCTTGGTATAGGGGTGTGGAGGGTACTGAGGACTTGGCATGGGGTGTGGAGGGTACTGAGGGCTTGGTATAGGGGTGTGGAGGGTACTGAGGGCTTTTCAGGGTGGTGTGGAGGTACTGAGGGCTTGGTTTAGGGGTGTGGAGGGTACTGAGGGCTTGGTATAGGGGTGTGGAGGGTACTGAGGACTTGGCATAGGGGTGTGGAGGGTACTGAGGACTTGGTATAGGGGTGTGGAGGGTACTGAGGGCTTGGTTTAGGGGTATGGAGGGAACTGAGGGCTTGGCATGGGGGTGTGGGGGTACTGAGTGCTTGGCATAGGGGTGTGGAGGGTACTGAGGGCTTTTCATGGTGGTGTGGAGGGTACTGAGGGCTTGGTATGGAGGTGTGGAGGGTACTGAGAGCTTTTCATGGGGGTGTGGAGGGTACTGAGGGCTTGGCATAGGGGTGTGGAGGGTACTGAGGACTTGGTATAGGGGTGTGGAGGGTACTGAGGGCTTGGTATAGGGGTGTGGAGGGTACTGAGGGCTTGGTTTAGGGGTGTGGAGGGTAATGAGGGCTTGGTATAGGGGTGTGGAGGGTACTGAGGGCTTGGTTTAGGGGTGTGGAGGGTACTGAGGGCTTGGTATAGGGGTGTGGAGGGTACTGAGGGCTTGGTTTAGGGGTATGGAGGAACTGAGGGCTTGGCATGGGGGTGTGGGGGTACTGAGTGCTTGGCATAGGGGTGTGGAAGTACTGAGGGCTTGGTTTAGGGGTGTGGAGGGTACTGAGGGCTTGGCATAGGGGTGTGGAGGGTACTGAGGGCTTGGTTTAGGGGTATGGAGGGTACTGAGGGCTTAGCATGGTGGTATGGGGTACTGAGTGCTTGGCATAGGGGTGTGGAGGGTACTGAGGGCTTGGTTTAGGGGTGTGGAGGATACTGAGGGCTTGGCATAGGGGTGTGGAGGGTACTGAGGGCTTAGCATGGGGGTGTGGAGGGTTACTGAGGGCTTTTCATGGTGGTGTGGAGGGTACTGAGGATTAGCATAGGGGTGTGGAGGGTACTGAGGGCTTGGTTTAGGGGTGTGGAGGGTACTGAAGGCTTGGTATAGGGGTGTGGAGGTACTGAGGACTTGGCATGGGGGTGTGGAGGGTACTGAGGGCTTGGTATAGGGTGTGGAGGGTACTGAGGGCTTGGTTTAGGGGTGTGGAGGGTACTGAGGGCTTGGTATAGGGGTGTGGAGGGTACTGAGGACTTGGCATGGGGTGTGGAGGGTACTGAGGGCTTGGTATAGGGGTGTGGAGGGTACTGAGGGCTTTCAGGGTGGTGTGGAGGGTACTGAGGGCTTGGTTTAGGGGTGTGGAGGGTACTGAGGGCTTGGTATAGGGGTGTGGAGGGTACTGAGGACTTGGCATAGGGGTGTGGAGGTACTGAGGACTTGGTATAGGGGTGTGGAGGGTACTGAGGGCTTGGTTTAGGGGTATGGAGGGAACTGGGAGGGCTTGGCATGGGGTGTGGGGGTACTGAGTGCTTGGCATAGGGGTGTGGAGGGTACTGAGGGCTTTTCATGGTGGTGTGGAGGGTACTGAGGGCTTGGTATGGAGGTGTGGAGGGTACTGAGAGCTTTTCATGGGGGTGTGGAGGGTACTGAGGGCTTGGCATAGGGGTGTGGAGGGTACTGAGGACTTGGTATAGGGGTGGAGGGTACTGAGGGCTTGGTATAGGGGTGTGGAGGGTACTGAGGGCTTGGTTTAGGGGTGTGGAGGGTAATGAGGGCTTGGTATAGGGGTGTGGAGGGTACTGAGGGCTTGGTTTAGGGGTGTGGAGGGTACTGAGGGCTTGGTATAGGGGTGTGGAGGGTACTGAGGGCTTGGTTTAGGGGTATGGAGGGAACTGAGGGCTTGGCATGGGGGTGTGGGGGTACTGAGTGCTTGGCATAGGGGTGTGGAGGGTACTGAGGGCTTGGTTTAGGGGTGTGGAGGGTACTGAGGGCTTGGCATAGGGGTGTGGAGGGTACTGAGGGCTTGGTTTAGGGGTATGGAGGGTACTGAGGGCTTGGCATGGTGGTATGGGGGTACTGAGTGCTTGGCATAGGGGTGTGGAGGGTACTGAGGGCTTGGTTTAGGGGTGTGGAGGATACTGAGGGCTTGGCATAGGGGTGTGGAGGGTACTGAGGGCTTTTCATGGTGGTGTGGAGGGTACTGAGGGCTTGGTATGGGGTGTGGAGGGTACTGAGAGCTTTTCATGGGGTGTGGAGGGTACTGAGGGCTTGGCATAGGGGGTGTGGAGGGTACTGAGGACTTGGTATAGGGGTGTGGAGGGTACTGAGGGCTTGGCATAGGGGTGTGGAGGGTACTGAGGGGCTTGGTATAGGGGTGTGGAGGGTACTGAGGGCTTGGTATAGGGGTGTGGAGGGTACTGAGGGCTTGGTATAGGGGTGTGGAGGTACTGAGGACTTGGTATAGGGGTGTGGAGGGTACTGAGGGCTTGGTTTAGGGGTGTGGAGGGTACTGAGGACTTGGTTTAGGGGTATGGAAGGTACTGAGAGCTTGGCATGGGGGTCTAGAGGGTACTGAGGACTTGGCATTGGGGTGTGGAGGGTACTGACAGCTTGGCATGGGGGTGTGGAGGGTACTGAGGGCTTATCATGGTGGTGTGGAGGGTACTGAGGGCTTGGCATAGGGGTGTGGAGGGTACTAGGGCTTGGTTTAGGGGTGTGGAGGGTACTGAGGACTTGGCATGGGGGTGTGGAGGGTACTGTTTAGGGGTATGGAGGGTACTGAGGGCTTGGTATAGGGGTGTGGAGGGTACTGAGGTCTTGGTATAGGGGTGTGGAGGGTACTGAGGCTTGGTTTAGGGGTGTTGAGGGTACTGAGGACTTGGTTTAGGGGTATGGAGGGTACTGAGCGCTTGGCATGGGGGTGTGGAGGGTACTGAGGACTTGGCATGGGGTGTGGAGGGTACTGAGAGCTTGGCATGGGGGTGTGGAGGGTACTGAGGGTTTTCATGGTGGTGTGGAGGGTACTGGGGCTTGGCATAGGGGTGTGGAGGGTACTGAGGGCTTGGTTTAGGGGTGTGGAGGGTACTGAGGGCTTGGTATAGGGGTGTGGAGGGTACTGAGGGCTTGGCATAGGGGTGTGGAGGGTACTGAGGGCTTGGCATAGGGGTGTGGAGGGTACTGAGGACTTGGCATAGGGGTGTGGAGGGTGCTGAGGACTTGGTATAGGGGTGTGGAGGGTACTGAGGGCTTGGTTTAGGGTGTGGAGGGTACTGAGGGCTTGGTATAGGGGTGTGGAGGGTACTGAGGGCTTGGTTTAGGGGTGTGGAGGGTACTGAGGGCTTGGCATAGGGGTGTGGAGGGTACTGAGGACTTGGCATAGGGGTGTGGAGGGTGCTGAGGACTTGGTATAGGGGTGTGGAGGGTACTGAGGGCTTGGTTTAGGGGTGTGGAGGGTACTGAGGGCTTGGTATAGGGGTGTGGAGGGTACTGAGGACTTGGCATAGGGGTGTGGAGGGTACTGAGGACTTGGTATAGGGGTGTGGAGGTACTGAGGGCTTGGCATAGGGGTGTGGAGGGTACTGAGGACTTGGCATAGGGGTGTGGAGGGTGCCGAGGACTTGGTATAGGGTTGTGGAGGGTACTGAGGGCTTGGCATAGGGGTGTGGAGGGTACGGAGGACTTGGTATAGGGGTGTGGAGGGTACTGAGGGCTTGGTTTAGGGGTATGTAGGGTACTGAGGGCTTGGCATGGGGGTATGGAGGGTACTGAGGGCTTGGTGTAGGGGTCTGGAGGGTACTGAGGGCTTGGCATAGGGGTGTGGAGGGTACTGAGGGCTTGGTTTAGGGGTGTGGAGGGTACTGAGGGCTTGGTATAGGGGTGTGGAGGGTACTGAGGGCTTGGTTTAGGGGTATGGAGGTACTGAGGGCTTGGCATGGGGTGTGGAGGGTACTGAGGGCTTGGCATGGTGGTATGGGGGTACTGAGTGCTTGGCATAGGGGTGTGGAGGGTACTGAGGGCTTGGTTTAGGGGTGTGGAGGGTACTGAGGGCTTGGCATAGGGGTGTGGAGGGTACTGAGGGCTTGGCATGGGGGTGTGAAGGGTTACTGAGGGCTTTTCATGGTGGTGTGGAGGGTACTGAGGGATTGGCATAGGGGTGTGGAGGGTACTGAGGGCTTGGTTTAGGGGTGTGGAGGGTACTGAAGGCTTGGTATAGGGGTGTGGAGGGTACTGAGGACTTGGCAGGGGGGTGTGGAGGGTACTGAGGGCTTGGTATAGGGGTGTGGAGGGTACTGAGGGCTTGGTTTAGGGGTGTGGAGGGTACTGAGGGCTTGGTATAGGGGTGTGGAGGGTACTGAGGACTTGGCATGGGGTGTGGAGGGTACTGAGGGCTTGGTATAGGGGTGTGGAGGGTACTGAGGGCTTTTCAGGGTGGTGTGGAGGGTACTGAGGGCTTGGTTTAGGGGTGTGGAGGGTACTGAGGGCTTGGTATAGGGGTGTGGAGGGTACTGAGGACTTGGCATAGGGGTGTGGAGGGTACTGAGGACTTGGTATAGGGGTGTGGAGGGTACTGAGGGCTTGGCATAGGGGTGTGGAGGGTGCTGAGGACTTGGTATAGGGGTGTGGAGGGTACTGAGGGCTTGGCATAGGGGTGTGGAGGGTACGGAGGACTTGGTATAGGGGTGTGGAGGGTACTGAGGGCTTGGTTTAGGGGTATGGAGGGTACTGAGGGCTTGGCATGGGGGTATGGAGTGTACTGAGGGCTTGGTGTAGGGGTCTGGAGGGTACTGAGGGCTTGGCATAGGGGTGTGGAGGGTACTGAGGGCTTGGTTTAGGGGTGTGGAGGGTACTGAGGGCTTGGTATAGGGGTGTGGAGGGTACTGAGGGCTTGGTTTAGGGGTATGGAGGGTACTGAGGGCTTGGCATGGGGGTGTGGGGTACTGAGTGCTTGGAATAGGGGTGTGGAGGGTACTGAGGGCTTGGTTTTGGAGGGTACTGAGGGCTTGGCATAGGGGTGTGGAGGGTACTGAGGGCTTGGTTTAGGGGTATGGAGGGTACTGAGGGCTTGGCATGGTGGTATGGGGGTACTGAGTGCTTGGCATAGGGGTGTGGAGGGTACTGAGGGCTTGGTTTAGTGGTGTGGAGGGTACTGAGGGCTTGGCATAGGGGTGTGGAGGGTACTGAGGGCTTTTCATGGTGGTGTGGAGGGTACTGAGGGCTTGGTATGGAGGTGTGGAGGGTACTGAGAGCTTTTCATGGGGGTGTGGAGGGTACTGAGGGCTTGGCATAGGGTGTGGAGGGTACTGAGGACTTGGTATAGGGGTGTGGAGGGTACTGAGGGCTTGGTATAGGGGTGTGGAGGGTACTGAGGGCTTGGTTTAGGGGTGTGGAGGGTACTTGGCTTGGCATGGGGGTATGGAGGGTACTGAGGGCTTGGTGTAGGGGTCTGGAGGGTACTGAGGGCTTGGCATAGGGGTGTGGAGGGTACTGAGGGCTTGGTTTAGGGGTGTGGAAGGTACTGAGGGCTTGGTATAGGGGTGTGGAGGGTACTGAGGGCTTGGTTTAGGGATATGGAGGGTACTGAGGGCTTGGCATGGGGTGTGGAGGGTACTGAGGGCTTGGCATGGTGGTATGGGGGTACTGAGTGCTTGGCATAGGGGTGTGGAGGGTACTGAGGGCTTGGTTTAGGGGTGTGGAGGGTACTGAGGGCTTGGCATAGGGGTGTGGAGGGTACTGAGGGCTTGGCATGGGGGTGTGGAGGGTTACTGAGGGCTTTTCATGGTGGTGTGGAGGGTACTGAGGGATTGGCATAGGGGTGTGGAGGGTACTGAGGGCTTGGTTTAGGGGTGTGGAGGGTACTGAAGGCTTGGTATAGGGGTGTGGAGGGTACTGAGGACTTGGCATGGGGGTGTGGAGGGTACTGAGGACTTGGCATGGGGGTGTGGAGGGTACTGAGGGCTTGGTATAGGGGTGTGGAGGGTACTGAGGGCTTGGTTTAGGGGTGTGGAGGGTACTGAGGGCTTGGTATAGGGGTGTGGAGGGTACTGAGGACTTGGCATGGGGTGTGGAGGGTACTGAGGGCTTGGTATAGGGGTGTGGAGGGTACTGAGGGCTTTTCAGGGTGGTGTGGAGGGTACTGAGGGCTTGGTTTAGGGGTGTGGAGGGTACTGAGGGCTTGGTATAGGGGTGTGGAGGGTACTGAGGACTTGGCATAGGGGTGTGGAGGGTACTGAGGACTTGGTATAGGGGTGTGGAGGGTACTGAGGGCTTGGTTTATGGGTGTGGAGGGTACTGAGGGCTTGGTATAGGGGTGTGGAGGGTACAGAGGGCTTGGTTTAGGGGTATGGAGGGAACTGAGGGCTTGGCATGGGGGTGTGGGGGTACTGAATGCTTGGCATAGGGGTGTGGAGGGTACTGAGGGCTTGGTTTAGGGGTGTGGAGGGTACTGAGGGCTTGGCATAGGGGTGTGGAGGGTACTGAGGGCTTGGTTTAGGGGTATGGAGGGTACTGAGGGCTTGGCATGGTGGTATGGGGGTACTGAGTGCTTGGCATAGGGGTGTGGAGGGTACTGAGGGCTTGGTTTAGGGTGTGGAGGGTACTGAGGGCTTGGCATAGGGGTGTGGAGGGTACTGAGGGCTTGGTTTAGGGGTATGGAGGGTACTGAGGGCTTGGCATGGTGGTATGGGGGTACTGAGTGCTTGGCATAGGGGTGTGGAGGGTACTGAGGGCTTGGTTTAGGGGTGTGGAGGATACTGAGGGCTTGGCATAGGGGTGTGGAGGGTACTGAGGGCTTTTCATGGTGGTGTGGAGGGTACTGAGGGCTTGGTATGGAGGTGTGGAGGGTACTGAGAGCTTTTCATGGGGGTGTGGAGGGTACTGAGGGCTTGGCATAGGGGTGTGGAGGGTACTGAGGACTTGGTATAGGGGTGTGGAGGGTACTGAGGGCTTGGTATAGGGGTGTGGAGGGTACTGAGGGCTTGGTTTAGGGGTGTGGATGGTACTGAGGGCTTGGTATAGGGGTGTGGAGGGTACTGAGGGCTTGGTTTAGGGGTATGGAGGGTACTGAGGGCTTGGCATGGGGGTGTGGAGGGTACTGAGGGCTTGGCATGGTGGTATGGGGGTACTGAGTACTTGGCATAGGGGTGTGGAGGGTACTGAGGGCTTGGTTTAGGGGTTGGAGGGTACTGAGGGCTTGGTATAGGGGTGTGGAGGGTACTGAGGGCTTGGCATAGGGGTGTGGAGGGTACTGAGGGCTTGGTATAGGGGTGTGGAGGGTACTGAGGGCTTGGTATAGGGGTGTGGAGGGTACTGAGGACTTGGTATAGGGGTGTGGAGGGTACTGAGGACTTGGTATAGGGGTGTGGAGGGTACTGAGGGCTTGGTTTAGGGGTGTGGAGGGTACTGAGGACTTGGTTTAGGGGTATGGAGGGTACTGAGAGCTTGGCATGGGGGTCTAGAGGGTACTGAGGACTTGGCATCGGGGTGTGGAGGGTACTGACAGCTTGGCATGGGGGTGTGGAGGGTACTGAGGGCTTATCATGGTGGTGTGGAGGGTACTGAGGGCTTGGCATAGGGGTGTGGAGGGTACATAGGGCTTGGTTTAGGGGTGTGGAGGGTACTGAGGACTTGGCATGGGGGTGTGGAGGGTATTGCGGGCCCGTTTAGGGTATGGAGGGTACTGAGGGCTTGGTATAGGGGGTGTGGAGGGTACTGAGGTCTTGGTATAGGGGTGTGGAGGGTACTGAGGGCTTGGTTTAGGGGTGTGGAGGGTACTGAGGGCTTGGTATAGTGGTGTGGAGGGTACTGAGGGCTTGGTTTAGGGGTGTTGAGGGTACTGAGGACTTGGTTTAGGGGTATGGAGGGTACTGAGCGCTTGGCATGGGGGTGTGGAGGGTACTGAGGACTTGGCATCGGGGTGTGGAGGGTACTGAGAGCTTGGCATGGGGGTGTGGAGGGTACTGAGGGGTTTTCATGGTGGTGTGGAGGGTACTGAGGGCTTGGCATAGGGGTGTGGAGGGTACTGAGGGCTTGGTTTAGGGGTGTGGAGGGTACTGAGGGCTTGGTATAGGGGTGTGGAGGGTACTGAGGGCTTGGCATAGGGGTGTGGAGGGTACTGAGGACTTGGTATAGGGGTGTGGAGGGTACTGAGGACTTGGCGAAGGGGTGTGGAGGGTACTGAGGGCTTGGCATAGGGTTGTGGAGGGTACTGAGGGCTTGGCATCGGGGTGTGGAGGGTACTGAGGGCTTGGTATAGGGGTGTGGAGGGTACTGAGGACTTGGTATAGGGGTGTGGAGGGTACTGAGGGCTTGGTATAGGGGTGTGGAGGGTACTGAGGGCTTGGCATAGGGGTGTGGAGGGTACTGAGGACTTGGTATAGGGGTGTGGAGGGTACTGAGGGCTTGGTATAGGGGTGTGGAGGGTACTGAGGACTTGGTATAGGGGTGTGGAGGGTACTGAGGGCTTGGTTTAGGGGTGTGGAGGGTACTGAGGACTTGGTTTAGGGGTATGGAGGGTACTGAGAGCTTGGCATGGGGGTCTAGAGGGTACTGAGGACTTGGCATCGGGGTGTGGAGGGTACTGACAGCTTGGCATGGGGGTGTGGAGGGTACTGAGGGCTTATCATGGTGGTGTGGAGGGTACTGAGGGCTTGGCATAGGGGTGTGGAGGGTACATAGGGCTTGGTTTAGGGGTGTGGAGGTACTGAGGACTTGGCATGGGGGTGTGGAGGGTATTGCGGGCTGTTTTAGGGGGTATGGAGGGTACTGAGGGCTTGGTATAGGGGTGTGGAGGGTACTGAGGGCTTGGTATAGGGGTGTGGAGGGTACTGAGGGCTTGGCATAGGGGTGTGGAGGGTACTGAGGGCTTGGCATAGGGGTGTGGAGGGTACTGAGGGCTTGGTTTAAGGGTGTGAAGGGTACTGAGGGCTTGGTATAGTGGTGTGGAGGGTACTGAGGGCTTGGTTTAGGGGTGTGGAGGGTACTGAGGACTTGGTTTAGGGGTATGGAGGGTACTGAGCGCTTGGCATGGGGGTGTGGAGGGTACTGAGGGCTTGGTTTAAGGGTGTGGAGGGTACTGAGGGCTTGGTATAGTGGTGTGGAGGGTACTGAGGGCTTGGTTTAGGGGTGTGGAGGGTACTGAGGACTTGGTTTAGGGGTATGGAGGGTACTGAGCGCTTGGCATGGGGGCGTGGAGGGTACTGAGGACTTGGCATCGGGGTGTGGAGGGTACTGAGAGCTTGGCTTGGGGGTGTGGAGGGTACTGAGGGGTTTTCATGGTGGTGTGGAGGGTACTGAGGGCTTGGTTTAGGGGTGTGGAGGGTACTGAGGGCTTGGTTTAGGGGTGTGGAGGGTACTGAGGGCTGGTATAGGGGGTACTGAGGGCTTGGTTTAGGGGTGTGGAGGGTACTGAGGACTTGGTATAGGGGTGTGGAGGGTACTGAGGACTTGGCGAAGGGGGTGTGGAGGGTACTGAGGGACTTGGCATGCATGGGGGTGTGGAGGGTACTGAGGGCTTGGCAAGGGGTGTGGAGGGTACTGAGGGGGTTTGTGGATACTGGGGGTAGGTGTGGAGGGTACTGAGGGCTTGGTATAGGGGTGTGGAGGGTACTGAGGGCTTGGTATAGGGGTGTGGAGGGTACTGAGGGCTATGGTATAGGGGTGTGGAGGGTACTGAGGGCTTGGCATAGGGGTGTGGAGGGTACTGAGGACTTGGTATAGGGGTGTGGAGGGTACTGAGGGCTTGGTATAGGGGTGTGGAGGGTACTGAGGGCTTGGTATAGGGGTGTGGAGGGTACTGAGGGCTTATAGGGGTGTGGAGGGTACTGAGGGCTTGGCATGGGGTGTGGAGGGTACTGAGGGCTTGGTTTAGGGTGTGGAGGGTACTGAGGACTTGGCATGGGGGGGTGTGGAGGGTACTGAGGGCTTGGTTAGGGGTATGGAGGGTACTGAGGGCTTGGTATAGGGGTGTGGAGGGTACTGAGGGCTTGGTATAGGGGGTGGAGGGTACTGAGGGCTTGGCATAGGGGTGTGGAGGGTACTGAGGCTTGGTATAAGGGTGTGGAGGGTACTGAGGGCTTGGTTTGGGGTGGAGGGTACTGAGGGCTTGGTTTAGGGTGTGTGGAGGGTACTGAGGCTTGGTTTAGGGGTGTGGAGGGTACTGAGGGCTTGGCATAGGGGTGTGGAGGGTACTGAGGAGCTTGGTTAGGGGTGTGGAGGGTACTGAGGGGTTTGGCATAGGGTGTGGAGGGTACTGAGGGCTTGGCATGGGGGTGTGGAGGGTACTGAGGGCTTGGCATGGGGGTGTGGAGGGTACTGAGGGTTTTCATAGTGGTGTGGAGGGTACTGAGGGCTTGGCATAGGGGTGTGGAGGGTATTGAGGGCTTGGTTTAGGGGTAGGGTGGTATGGAGGGTACTGAGGGCTTGGCAAGGGGTGTGGAGGGTACTGAGGGCTTGGCATAGGGGTGTGGAGGGTACTGAGGACTTGGCAAGGGGTGTGGAGGGTACTGAGGGCTTGGCATAGGGGTGTGGAGGGTACTGAGGGCTTGGCATAGGGGGTGTGGAGGGTACTGAGGGCTTGGTATAGGGGTGTGGAGGGTACTGAGGGCTTGGCATAGGGGTGTGGAGGGTACTGAGGACTTAGTATAGGGGTGTGGAGGGTACTGAGGGCTATGTATAGGGGTGTGGAGGGTACTGAGGGCTTGGCATAGGGGTGTGGAGGGTACTGAGGACTTGGTATAGGGGTGTGGAGGGTACTGAGGGCTTGGTATAGGGTGTGGAGGGTACTGAGGACTCGGTATAGGGGTGTGGAGGGTATTGAGGGCTTGGTATAGGGGTGTGCAGGGTACTGAGGGCTTGGTTTAGGGGTGTGGAGGGTACTGAGGACTTGGTTTAGGGTATGGAGGGTACTGAGAGCTTGGCATGGGGTCTAGAGGGTACTGAGGGACTTGGCATCGGGGTGTGGAGGGTACTGAGGGCTTGGCATGGGGTGTGGAGGGTACTGAGGGCTTGGTTCATGGTGGTGTGGAGGGTACTGAGGGCTTATCATGGGAGGGTATAGGGGGTGTGGAGGGTACTGAGGGCTTGGTATAGGTGGTGTGGAGGGTACTGAGGGCTTTTCATGGGGGTGTGGAGGGTACTGAGGGCTTTTCATGGTGGTGTGGAGGGTACTGAGGGCTTGGTATAGGGGTGTGGGGGTACTGAGGGCTTGGTATAGGGGTGTGGAGGTACTGAGGACTTGGCATGGGGGTGTGGAGGGTACTGAGGGCTTGGTTTAGGGGTATGGAGGGTACTGAGGGCTTGGTTTAGGGGTGTGGAGGATACTGAGGGCTTTTCATGGCTGTGTGGAGGGTACTGAGGGCTTGGCATAGGGGTGTGGAGGGTACTGAGGGCTTGGTTTAGGGGTGTGGAGGGTACTGAGGGCTTGGTATAGGGGTGTGGAGGGTACTGATGACTTGATATAGGGGTGTGGAGGGTACTGATGGCTTGGTATAGGGGTGTGGAGGGTACTGATGGCTTGGCATAGGGGTGTGGAGGGTACTGAGGACTTGGTATAGGGGTGTGGAGGGTACTGAGGGCTTGGTATAGGGGTGTGGAGGGTACTGAGGACTTGGTATAGGGGTGTGGAGGGTATTGAGGGCTTGGTATAGGGGTGTGGAGGGTACTGAGGGCTTGGTATAGGGGTGTGGAGGGTATTGAGGGCTTGGTATAGGGGTGTGGAGGGTACTGAGGGCTTGGTATAGGGGTGTGGAGGGTATTGAGGGCTTGGTATAGGGGTGTGGAGGGTACTGAGGGCTTGGTTTAGGGGTGTGGAGGGTACTGATGACTTGGTTTAGGGGTATGCAGTGTACTGAGAGCTTGGCATGGGGGTCTAGAGGGTACTGAGGACTTGGCATCGGGGTGTGGAGGGTACTGAGAGCTTGGCATGGGGGTGTGGAGGGTACTGAGGGCTTTTCATGGTGGTGTGGAGGGTACTGAGGGCTTGGCATAGGGATGTGGAGGGTACTGAGGGCTTGGTATAGGGGTGTGGAGGGTACTGAGGGCTTGGTATAGGGGTGTGGAGGGTACTGAGGACTTGGTATAGGGGTGTGGAGGGTATTGAGGGCTTGGTATAGGGGTGTGGAGGGTACTGAGGGCTTGGTATAGGGGTGTGGAGGGTATTGAGGGCTTGGTATAGGGGTGTGGAGGGTACTGAGGGCTTGGTTTAGGGGTGTGGAGGGTACTGATGACTTGGTTTAGGGGTATGCAGGGTACTGAGAGCTTGTCATGGGGGTCTAGAGGGTACTGAGGACTTGGCATCGGGGTGTGGAGGGTACTGAGAGCTTGGCATGGGGGTGTGGAGGGTACTGAGGGCTTTTCATGGTGGTGTGGAGGGTACTGAGGGCTTGGCATAGGGGTGTGGAGGGTACTGAGGACTTGGCATGGGGGTGTGGAGGGTACTACGGGCTTGGTTTAGGGGTATGGAGGGTACTGAGGGCTTGGTATAGGGGGTGTGGAGGGTACTGAGGGCTGTTCATGGTGGTGTGGAGGGTACTGAGGGCTTGGCATAGGGGTGTGGAGGGTACTGAGGGCTTGGTTTAGGGGTGTGGAGGGTACTGAGGACTTGGCATGGGGTGTGGAGGGTACTGAGGGCTTGGCATGGGGGTGTGGAGGGTACTGAGGGCTTGGCATAGGGGTGTGGAGGGTACTGAGGACTTGGCATGGGGGTGTGGAGGGTACTGAGGGCTTGGCATAGGGGGGTGGAGGGTACTGAGGACTTGGCATGGGGGTGTGGAGGGTACTGAGGGCTTGGCATGGGGGTGTGGAGGGTACTGAGGATTTGGTATAGGTGTGTGGAGGGTACTGAGGGCTTGGTATAGGGGTGTGGAGGGTACTGAGGACTTGGTATAGGGGTGTGGAGGGTACTGAGGGCTTGGTATAGGGGTGTGGAGGGTACTGAGGGCTTTTCATGGTGGTGTGGAGGGTACTGAGGGCTTGGTATATGGGTGTGGAGGGTACTGAGGACTTGGCATGGGGGTGTGGAGGGTACTGAGGGCTTGGTTTAGGGGTATGGAGGGTACTGAGGACTTGGTATAGGGGTGTGGAGGGTACTGAGGGCTTGGTATAGGGGTGTGGAGGGTACTGAGGGCTTTTCATGGTGGTGTTTAGGGTACTGAGGGCTTGGCATAGGGGTGTGGAGGGTACTGAGGGCTTGGTTTAGGGGTGTGGAGGGTACTGAGGACTTGGCATGGGGGTGTGGAGGGTACTGAGGGCTTGGTATAGGGGTGTGGAGGGTACTGAGGGCTTGGTTTAGGGGTGTGGAGGGTACTGAGGACTTGGTTTAGGGGTGTGGAGGGTACTGAGAGCTTGGCATGGGGGTGTGGAGGGTACTGAGGACTTGGCATCGGGGTGTGGAGGGTACTGAGAGCTTGGCATGGGGGTGTGGAGGGTTACTGAGGGCTTTTCATGGTGGTGTGGAGGGTACTGAGGGATTGGCATAGGGGTGTGGAGGGTACTGAGGGCTTGGTTTAGGGGTGTGGAGTGTACTGAAGGCTTGGTATAGGGGTGTGGAGGGTACTGAGGACTTGGCATGGGGGTGTGGAGGGTACTGAGGGCTTGGTATAGGGGTATGGAGGGTACTGAGGGCTTGGTTTAGGGGTGTGGAGGGTACTGAGGGCTTGGTATAGGGGTGTGGAGGGTACTGAGGACTTGCCATGGGGTGTGGAGGGTACTGAGGGCTTGGTATAGGGGTGTGGAGGGTACTGAGGGCTTTTCAGGGTGGTGTGGAGGGTACTGAGGGCTTGGTATAGGGGTGTGGAGGGTACTGAGGGCTTGGTATAGGGGTGTGGAGGGTACTGAGGACTTGGCATAGGGGTGTGCAGGGTACTGAGGACTTGGTATAGGGGTGTGGAGGGTACTGAGGGCTTGGCATAGGGGTGTGGAGGGTACTGAGGACTTGGCATAGGGGTGTGGAGGGTGCTGAGGACTTGGTATAGGGGTGTGGAGGGTACTGATCGCTTGGCATAGGGGTGTGGAGGGTACGGAGGACTTGGTATAGGGGTGTGGAGGGTACTGAGGGCTTGGTTTAGGGGTATGGAGGGTACTGAGGGCTTGGCATGGGGGTGTGGAGGGTACTGAGGGCTTGGTATAGGGGTGTGGAGGGTACTGAGGGCTTGGTTTAGGGGTATGGAGGGTACTGAGGGCTTGGCATGGGGGTGTGGAGGGTACTGAGGGCTTGGCATGGTGGTATGGGGGTACTGAGTGCTTGGCATAGGGGTGTGGAGGGTACTGAGGGCTTGGTTTAGGGGTGTGGAGGGTACTGAGGGCTTGGCATAGGGGTGTGGAGGGTACTGAGGGCTTTTCATGGTGGTGTGGAGGGTACTGAGGGCTTGGTATGGAGGTGTGGAGGGTACTGAGGGCTTTTCATGGGGGTGTGGAGGGTACTGAGGGCTTGGCATAGGGGTGTGGAGGGTACTGAGGACTTGGTATAGGGGTGTGGAGGGTACTGAGGGCTTGGTATAGGGGTGTGGAGGGTACTGAGGGCTTGGTTTAAGGGTGTGGAGGGTACTGAGGGCTTGGTATAGGGGTGTGGAGGGTACTGAGGGCTTGGTTTAGGGGTATGGAGGGTACTGAGGGCTTGGCATGGGGGTGTGGAGGGTACTGAGGGCTTGGCATGGTGGTATGGGGGTACTGAGTGCTTGGCATAGGGGTGTGGAGGGTACTGAGGGCTTGGTATAGGGGTGTGGAGGGTACTGAGGGCTTGGCATAGGGTTGTGGAGGGTACTGAGGGCTTGGCATCGGGGTGTGGAGGGTACTGAGGGCTTGGCATAGGGGTGTGGAGGGTACTGAGGACTTGGTATAGGGGTGTGGAGGGTACTGAGGGCTTGGCATAGGTGTGTGGAGGGTACTGAGGACTTGGCATAGGGGTGTGGAGGGTGCTGAGGACTTGGTATAGGGGTGTGGAGGGTACTGAGGGCTTGGCATAGGGGTGTGGAGGGTACGGAGGACTTGGTATAGGGGTGTGGAGGGTACTGAGGGCTTGGTTTAGGGGTATGGAGGGTACTGAGGGCTTGGCATGGGGGTATGGAGGGTACTGAGGGCTTGGTGTAGGGGTCTGGAGGGTACTGAGGGCTTGGCATAGGGGTGTGGAGGGTACTGAGGGCTTGGTTTAGGGGTGTGGAGGGTACTGAGGGCTTGGTATAGGGGTGTGGAGGGTACTGAGGGCTTGGTTTAGGGGTATGGAGGGTACTGAGGGCTTGGCATGGGGGTGTGGAGGGTACTGAGGGCTTGGCATGGTGGTATGGGGGTACTGAGTGCTTGGCATAGGGGTGTGGAGGGTACTGAGGGCTTGGTTTAGGGGTGTGGAGGGTACTGAGGGCTTGGCATAGGGGTGTGGAGGGTACTGAGGGCTTGGTATAGGGGTGTGGAGGGTACTGAGGGCTTGGTTTAGGGGTATGGAGGGTACTGAGGGCTTGGCATGGGGGTGTGGAGGGTACTGAGGGCTTGGCATGGTGGTATGGGGGTACTGAGTGCTTGGCATAGGGGTGTGGAGGGTACTGAGGGCTTGGTTTAGGGGTTGGAGGGTACTGAGGGCTTGGCATAGGGGTGTGGAGGGTACTGAGAGCTTTTCATGGTGGTGTGGAGGGTACTGAGGGCTTGGTATGGAGGTGTGGAGGGTACTGAGGGCTTTTCATGGGGGTGTGGAGAGTACTGAGGGCTTGGCATAGGGGTGTGGAGGGTACTGAGGACTTGGTATAGGGGTGTGGAGGGTACTGAGGGCTTGGTATAGGGGTGTGGAGGGTACTGAGGGCTTGGCATAGGGGTGTGGAGGGTACTGAGGGCTTGGTATAGGGGTGTGGAGGGTACTGAGGGCTTGGTTTAGGGGTGTGGAGGGTACTGAGGGCTTGGTATAGTGGTGTGGAGGGTACTGAGGTCTTGGTACAGGGGTGTGGAGGGTACTGAGGGCTTGGTATAGGGGTGTGGAGGAGACTGAGGGCTTGGCATAGGGGTGTGTAGGGTACTGAGGGCTTGGTATAAGGGTGTGGAGGGTACTGAGGGCTTGGTATAGGGGTGTGGAGGGTACTGAGGGCTTGGTATAGGGGTGTGGAGGGTACTGAGGGCTTGGCATGGTGGTGTGGAGGGTAATGAGGGCTTGGTTTAGGGGTGTGGAGGGTAATGAGGACTTGGTATAGGGGTGTGGAGGGTACTGAGGGCTTGGCATGGAGGGTTGGAGGATACCGAGGGCTTGGCATGGGGGTGTGGAGGGTACTGAGGACCTGGTATGGTGGTGTGGAGGGTACTGAGGACTTGGCATGGGGGTGTGGAGGGTACTGAGGGCTTGGCATGGTGGTGTGGGGGGTACTGAGGACTTGGCATGGAGGTGTGGAGGGTACTGAGGGCTTGGTTTAGGGGTGTGGAGGGTACTGAGTGCTTGGTATAGGGGTGTGGAGGGTACTGAGAGCTTGGCATGGGGGTGTGGAGGGTACTGAGGACTTGGCATAGGGGTGTGGAGGGTACTGAGGGCTTGGTATAGGGGTGTGGAGGGTACTGAGGGCTTGGTATAGGGGTGTGGAGGGTACTGAGGGCTTGGCATGGTAGTGTGGAGGGTACTGAGGGCTTGGCATGGGGGTGTGGTGGGTACTGAGGGCTTGGTATAGGGTGTGGTGGGTACTGAGGGCTTGGCATGGGGGTGTGGAGGGTACTGAGGGATTGGCATGGGGGTGTGGGGGGGACTGAGGGCTTGGCATATTTGTGTGGAGGGTACTGAGGGCTTGGTATAGGGGTGTGGAGGGTACTGAGGGCTTGGCATAGGGGTGTGGAGGGTACTGAGGGCTTGGCATAGGGGTGTGGAGGGTACTGAGGGCTTGGTATAGGGGTGTGGAGGGTACTGAGGGCTTGGTATAGGGGTGTGGAGGGTACTGAGGGCTTGGTATAGGGGTGTGGAGGGTACTGAGGGCTTGGCATAGGGGTGTGGAGGGTACTGAGGGCTTGGCTTAGGGGTGTGGAGGGTACTGAGGGCTTGGCATGGGGTTGTGGAGGGTACTGAGGGCTTGGCATGGGGGTGTGGAGGGTACTGAGGACTTGGTATAGGGGTGTGGAGGGTACTGAGGGCTTGGTATAGGGGTGTGGAGGGTACTGAGGGCTTGGCTTAGGGGTGTGGAGAGATAGAAAGAAGAAAAGATGAACATGACCATCATGCTTTTTAATCACTAAATAACCACACACTTTAATCTTACATCTTTCTGAAAGCTCCCCTTTCCTCATCTCTCTCCCTCCCCATCTCTCTCTCTCCCCATCTCTCTCTCTCTCTCCCCCCATCTCTCTCTGTCTCTCCTCTCTCCCCCCATCTCTCCCTCCCATCTCTCTCCCCATCTCTCTCTCCCTCTCCGTCCCATCTCTCTCTATCTCCCCCATCTCTCTCTCCCTCATCTCTCTCCCCATCTCTCTCTCCCTCTCCTCCCCATCTCTCTCTATCTGTCCCCCCCATCTCTCTCTCTCTCCCTCCCCATCTCTCTCTCCCTCTCCCTCCCCATCTCTCTCTCTCTCCCCCATCTCTCTCCCTCCCTCCCCATCCCCATCTCTCTCTCTCTCTCCCCATCTCTCTCTCTCCCCCTCTCTCCCTCCCCATCTCTCTCCCCATCTCTCGCTCCCTCTCCATCTCTCTCTCTCTCCCCCATCTCTCTCTCCCCCATCTCTCTCTCCCCCATCTCTCTCTCTCTCCCTCCCCATCTCTCTCCCTCTCTCTCCCTCCCCATTTCTCTCTCTCGCTCTCCATCTCCGTCCCCATCTCTCTCTCCCTAACCATCTCTCTCTCCCTCTCTCTCCCTTCTCATCTCTCTCCCTCTCTCCCCATCTCTCTCACCCTCTCTATCTCTCTCCCTCTTTCTCCCTCCCCATCTCTCTCTCGCTCTCAATGTCCCTTCCCATCTCTCTCTCTCTCCCCATCTCTTTCTCTCACCATCTCTCTCCATCCCCATCTATCTCTCCCTCCCCATCTCTCTCCCTCCCCATCTCTCTCCCTCCCCATCGCTCTCTCTCTCTCCCTCCCCTCTCCTCCCCATCTCTCTCTCTCCCTCCCCATCTCTCTCCCTCCCCCTCTCTCCTCCCCATCTCTCTCTCTCCCCCTCCCATCTCTCTCCATCTCTCTCCCTCCCCATCTCTCTCCCTCCCCATCTCTCTCTCTCTCTCTCCCCCCATCTCTCTCTCTCTCTCCCCATCTCTCTCTCTCTCCCCCATCTCTCTCTCTCTCCCTCCCCATCTCTCTCCCTCCCCATTTCTCGCTCTCAATCTCCGTCCCCATCTCTCTCTCCCTCTCTCTCCCTTCTCATCTCTCTCCCTCTCTCCCCATCTCTCTCACCCTCTCTATCTCTCTCCCTCTTTCTCCCTCCCCATCTCTCTCTCGCTCTCAATGTCCCTTCCCATCGCTCTCTCTCTCTCTCCCCATCTCTTTCTCTCACCATCTCTCTCCATCCCCATTTATCTATCCCTCCCCATCTCTCTCCCTCCCCCTCTCTCCCTCCCCATCTGTCTCTCTCCCTCCCCAGCTCTCTCCCTCCCCATCGCTCTCTCTCTCTCCCTCCCCTCTCTCCTCCCCATCTCTCTCTCTCTCTCCTCCCCATCTCTCTCCCTCCCCTCTCTCCTCCCCCATCTCTCTCTCTCTCCCTCCCCATCTCTCTCCCTCCCCATCTCTCTCCCTCCCCATCTCTCTCTCTCTCTCCCCATCTCTTTTCTCTCACCATCTCTCTCCATCCCCATTTATCTCTCCCTCCCCATCTCTCTCCCTCCCTCTCTCCCACCCCATCTCTCTCTCTCCCTCCCCAGCTCTCTCTCTCTCCCCATCGCTCTCTCTCTCTCCTCCCCTCTCTCCTCCCCATCTCTCTCTCTCCTCCCATCTCTCTCTCTCTCCCTCCCCATCTCTCTCCCTCTCTCTCCCTCCCCATCTCTCTCCCTAAACCATCTCTCTCTCTCGCTCTCTCTCCCTCCCTATCTCTCTCCCTCCCCATCTCTCTCCCCATCTCTCTCTCCCTCTCCATCCCCATCTCTCTCTATCTGTCCCCCCCATCTCTCTCTCTCTCTCCCTCCCCATCTCTTTCCCTCTCCCTCCCCATCTCTCTCTGTCCCCCCCATCTCTCTCTCTCCCTCCGCATCTCTCTCTCCCTCTCCCTCCCCATCTCTCTCTCTCTCTCCCCCCATCTCTCTCCCTCCCCATCTCTCTCTCTCTCCCCCATCTCTCTCTCTCCCTCCCCATCTCTCTCCCCATCTCTCTCTCCCTCTCCATCTCTCTCTCTCTCCCCCATCTCTCTCTCTCTCCCCCATCTCTCTCTCTCTCTCTCCCCCATCTCTCTCTCTCTCCCTCCCCATCTCTCTCCCTCCCCTCTCTCCTCCCCATCTCTCTCTCTCTCCCTCCCCATCTCTCTCCCTCTCTCTCCCTCCCCATCTCTCTCCCTCCCCATCTCTCTCTCTCGCTCTCTCTCCCTCCCTATCTCTCTCCCTCCCCATCTCTCCCCATCTCTCTCACTCTCTCTCCCTGGCCATCTCTCTCTCTCTCTGTCCCCCCCATCTCTCTCTCTCCCTCCCCATCTCTCTCTCTCTCCCTCCCCATCTCTCTCACTCTCTCTCCCTCCCCATCTCTCTCACTCTCTTTCCCTGGCCAGGGTATCGAATTAAAGCTACACTCGTTGTGAATCCAGGCAACAAGTCAGATTTTTAAAATGCTTTTCGGCGAAAGCATGAGAAGCTATTATCTGATAGCATGCAACACCCCAAAAGACCCACAGGGGACGTAAACAAAATAATTAGCATTTCGGCGTTACACAAACCGCACAATAAAATAGAAAACATTCATTACCTTTCACCATCTTCTTTGTTGGCACTCCTAGATGTCCCATAAACACTATTTGGGTCTTTATTTCGATTAAATCGGTCCATATAAAGCCTAGATATCGTTATATGTAGACTGTGTGATAAACGAAAAAAACATTGTTTCAAAACGTAACGTCATTTTTTAAAATTCAAAAAGTCGACGATAAACTTTCACAAAACACTTCGAAATACGTTTGTAATGCAACTTTAGGTATTAGTAAACGTTAATAAGCGATAAAATTCATCATGAGGCGATGTAAAGATCATTAGCTGTCCGTCTGGAAAAATGTCCGGCTAGAAACTCAACGAAAATATCCGGTCCTAGACCGGATTAGATACGGTGTCCTGCATGTGTTTGACCAAGAAAAAACTCGAAGGGAAATGACAAGACTCTAGACACCGTGTGGAAGCTGTAGGTACTGCAACCTCAGTCAATTAATTGTGGTTCACCTTTATCAATGGGATCAAGTAGCGCATGGATATATTTTCCCATTTTCAGTGATCAGTTTTTCCTGTGCTTTTCGATGTAAATGCCGTTCTGGTAAAGCCACAGCAGTGATTTAACCAGTTTGTTAAACGTCTGAGTGTTTTCTATCCACACAGACTAAGCAAATGCATATACTATATTCCTGGCATGAGTAGCAGGGCGCTGAAATGTTGCGCGATTTTTAATAGAATGTTCAAAAAAGTAGAGGGTCGACTGAAGAGTTGCAGGAAGCTTGGCCCCAGTGATGTACGTACTAACTGGTCTTGCGATCAGATGCCGAGCACTTGCCTTACTAGACGGTGAAGCAACCGGTCAGGATGCTCTCGATGGTGCAGCTGTTGAACCTTCTGAGGATCCCCATAATGACTGTGTATCTATACCCCCATAATGACTAGGATGATAAGAGGATGAGGAGGGTAAGAGGATGAAGAGGGTAAGAGGATGAGGATGATAAGAGGATGAGGAGGACAAGAGGATAAGAGGATGAAGAGGGTAAGAAGATGAGGAGGGTAAGAGGATGAAGAGGGTAAGATGATGAAGAGGGTAAGAGGATTAGGATGACAAGAGGATGAGGAGGGTAAGAGGATGAGGAAGATAAAAGGATGAAGATTGAAAAGGTCAACTTCTCTACCTTTAGTGATGAGCCCCTCCTGTTCCACACAGCGTTCCGAGTCATCAAGCATCGGTCCAGAGAGCAGTGAAGACCCTTCTGAAGCAAGGCAATCAGCATTGTAGGAGTGAGGGTATAAGTATAAGAGGAGGAAAAGAGAGGGAAGGAGAAAGGGAGAGCTGTCTGGCCCTGCCAGAGAGACTTGTAAGATGAGAGTGTTTTGGAAAGTGTTCACGATTCATGTCAAAACTGGGTCTGATTTGTGCTCATGTCTTTGTTGCTCTCTGTTCATCTGCCTTCCAAAACTCAGGGGAGTGTCATGTGATCGGTCAAACCCTCTCCCCTAACCTCTCCCCTAACCTCTCCCCTAACCTCTCCCCTAACCTGTCTCCTAACCTCTCCCCTAACCTCTCCCCTAACCTGTCCCCTAACCTCTCCCCTAACCTCTCCCCTAACCTGTCCCCTAACCTCTCCCCTAAAACTCTCCCTAACCTGTCCCCTAACCTAACCTCCCCTAACCTCCCCCTAACCTGTCCCCCCCTAACCTGTCCCCTAACCTCTCCCCTAACCTGTCCCCTAACCTGTCCCCTAACCTCTCTCCCCCCCTAACCTGTCCCTGTCCCCTAACCTAACCTCTCCCCTAACTCCCCCCTAACCTGTCTCCCCTAACCTAACCCCCCTAACCTCTCCCCCTGTAACCTCTCCCCTAACCTCCCCTAACCTCCCCTAACCTCTCCCCCTAACC
Organism: Oncorhynchus nerka; assembly: GCF_034236695.1. NCBI lineage: Eukaryota > Metazoa > Chordata > Actinopteri > Salmoniformes > Salmonidae > Oncorhynchus > Oncorhynchus nerka. The sequence goes on along the minus strand of NC_088399.1, from coordinate 100,381,696 downwards.
TGTCCCCTAAACCCCCCTAACCTCTCCCCTAACCTGTCCCCTAACCTCTCCCCTAACCTCTCCCCCCTAACCTGTCCCCCCCTAACCCTCCCCTAACCTCTCCCCTAACCTGTCCCCTAACCCCTAACCTCCCCCTCCCCTAACCTGTCCCCTAACCTCTCCCTAACCTGTCCCCTAACCTGTCCCCTCTCCCCTAACCTCTCCCCTGTCCCCTAACCTGTCCCCTGTCCCCTAACCTCTCCCCTAACCTGTCCCCTAACCTGTCCCCTAACCTGTCCCCCCTCTCCTAACCTGTCCCCTAACCTCTCCCCTAACCTGTCCCCTAACCTGTCCCCTCCCCTAACCTCTCCCCTAACCCCCTAACCTGTCCCCTAACCTGTCCCCTAACCTCTCCCCTAACCTCTCCCCTCCCCCTAACCTCTCCCTAACCTGTCCCCTAACCTCCCCCTAACCCCTAACCTCTCCCCTAACCTGTCCCCTAACCTGTCCCCTAACCTCTCCCCTAACCTCCCCTAACCTGTCCCCCCTCCCCTAACCCCTCCCCTAACCTGTCCCCTAACCTCTCCCCTAACCTGTCCCCTAACCTGTCCCCTAACCTCTCCCCTAACCTCTCCCCTAACCTCTCCCCTAACCTGTAACCCCTAACCCCTAACCTCTCCCCTAACCTCTCCCTAACCTCCCCTAACCTGTCCCCTAACCTGTCCCCTAACCTCTCCCTCCCCTAACCTGTAACCTGTCCCCCTAACTCTCCCTAACCTGTCCCTAACCTCTCCCCTAACCTCCCTAACCCCCCTAACCTCTCCCCTAACCTGTCCCCTAACCTCTCCCCTAACCTCTCCCCTAACTCCCTAACCTCCCCTAACCTCTCCCCTAACCCTCCCTCCCCTAACCTAACCTCCCCTAACCTGTCCCCTAACCTGTCCCCTAACCTCCCCTAACCTCTCCCTAACCTCTCCCTAACCTGTCCCCTAACCTGTCCCCTAACCTCTCCCTAACCTCTCCCCTAACCTCTCCCCTAACCTCCCTAACCTCTCCCCTAACCTCTCCCCTAACCTCTCCCTAACCTGTCCCCTAACCTGTCCCCTAACCTCTCCCCTAACCTGTCCCCTAACCTCTCCCCTAACCTGTCCCCTAACCTCTCCCCTAACCTAACCTCCCCTAACCTAACCTCCCCTAACCTGTCCCCTAACCTGTCCCCTAACCTGTCCCCTAACTGTCCCTAACCTCTCTTTTCCTAACCTCTCCCTAACCTGTCCCCTCCCCTAACCTGTCCCCTAACCTGTCCCCTAACCTCTCCCCTAACCTGTCCCCCCTCTCCCCTAACCTGTCCCCTAACCTGTCCCCTAACCTCTCCCCTAACCTGTCCCCTAACCTGTCCCTAACCTGTCCCCTAACCTCTCCCCTAACCTGTCCCTAACCCCTAACCTCTCCCCTAACCTCTCCCCTCTAACCTCTCCCCTAACCTCTCCCCTAACCTCTCCCCCCTAACCTCTCCCCCTAACCTCTCCCTAACCTGTCCCCTAACCTCTCCCCTAACCTGTCCCCTAACCTGTCCCCTAACCTCTCCCCTAACCTCTCCCTAACCTCTCCCCTCCCCTAACCTGTCCCCTAACCTCCCCTCCCCTAACCTCTCCCCTAACCTGTCCCCTAACCTGTAACCCCCTAACCTCTCCCCTAACCTCTCTCCCCCCCTGTCCCTAACCTCCCCTAACCTGTCCCCTAACCTAACCCCCTAACCTCTCCCCTAACCTCTCCCCTAACCCTAACCTCCCCCCCCATAACCTGTCCCCCCTAACCTCTCCCTAACCTCCCCTAACCTGTCCCTAACCTGTCCCCTAACCTGTCCCCTAACCCTAACCTGTCCCCTAACCTGTCCCCTAACCTCTCCCTAAACTCTCCCCTAACCTGTCCCCTAACCTCTCCCTAACCTGTCCCCTAACCTGTCCCTAACCCTCTCCCCTAACCTCTCCCCTAACCTCTCCCCTAACCTGTCCCTAACCTGTCCCCTAACCTGTCCCTAACCTCTCCCCTAACCTGTCCCTAACCTCTCCCTAACCTGTCCCCTAACCTGTCCCCTAACCTCTCCCCTAACCTCTCCCCTAACCTCTCCCCTAACCTCTCCCCTAACCTCTCCCCTAACCTCTCCCCTAACCTCTCCCCTAACCTCTTCTCCTGCTCACGTCACACAGATCAATTGTGTTCCCTCCCTACACAGGATTAACCCTGTCTACACAGGATTAAACCTGTATTCCAGTAATTACTACATCTCTATGCAGCACACTGGAAAAAAGCCTTACCTCACACCCTGGTTGAAAAGGAAAACCTTTTCTACAGATATCAGGATGAAGATGGGATCAATATGGAATCAAGATGGCTTCTCCTATGGAGAAAGTTAGATAACCATCTGGGAAATAAAACCTTTTTTTTCAACAGTCTAGTAAAGCAATCTAGCTTCTATCTAGCTGGCCCCAAAGTGAAGGCTGTGACATCAGCTCCCCGCCTCCTCGCCTGCTCATGACCTCCTGACAGAAAAAGAGAGGTGGGGGAGGGAGGGATGAAGGGAACACAGAGCGAAGGAATAACACTCATCTGATACGGAGTGTAGAAACGCAGTGTGGAGACATTAGAGAGAGAAAAAGAGATCTGCTCTCCGCCCCCTGTCTGTCTGTCCCCAGTAGATGTCCTGTCAGGGAGGAAGTCCCTGTTGACCCCAGTAACAGAGGGCTCGTGTGCCCAGCGCTAATTACATTGATGAATGGCGTTGTTGGCGCGTTATGGGCTGTCCCGTTGCCAGTGATTTATTGCACAGGTGACCGCCACGCATGACGACCAGCGCGTAGAAAGAGATGGAGAGAGGAATGAGGGGGGAGAGGGGCAATACAACATACAGCACGTAGAGAGAGATGGAGAGAGGAATGAGGGGGGAGAGGGGCAATACAACATACAGCGCGTAGAGAGAGATGGAGAGAGGAATGAGGGGGGAGAGGGGCAATACAACATACAGCACGTAGAGAGAGATGGAGAGAGGAATGAGGGGGAGAGGGGCAATACAACATACAGCACGTAGAGAGATGGAGAGAGGAATGAGGGGGAGAGGGGCAATACAACATAGAGAGAGATGGAGAGAGGAATGAGGGGGAGAGGGGCAATACAACATACAGCACGTAGAGAGAGATGGAGAGAGGAATGAGGGGGAGAGGGGCAATACAACATACAGCGAGAGAGATGGAGAGAGGAATGAGGGGGAGAGGGGATGAGAGAGAGGAATGAGGGGGAGAGGGGCAATACAACATACAGCACGTACAGAGAGAGATGGAGAGAGGAATGAGGGGGAGAGGGGCAATACAACATACAGCACGTAGAGAGAGATGGAGAGAGGAATGAGGGGGGAGAGGGGCAATACAACATACAGCACGTAGAGAGAGATGGAGAGAGGAATGAGGGGGGAGAGGGGCAATACAACATACAGCACGTAGAGAGAGATGGAGAGAGGAATGAGGGGGGAGAGGGGCAATACAACATACAGCACGTAGAGAGAGATGGAGAGAGGAATGAGGGGGGAGAGGGGCAATACAACATACAGAAAGGGTGTCCTCCTCTTTACCTCTCTGTCTCCTGAATGTTTCCCCATTTCTCTCTCTTTCCATCATTTCTGCCTCTAAAGAAATCATAAATTGATATGCTTCAACATATGCCAGTATTATCTGGTGTTTCCCTGGCAGCATTATTGTTGTTCTGAGAAATGAAGGCTGTTCCATGCGAGAAATTGCCAAGAAACTGAAGGTCTCGTACATCGCTGTGTACTAATCCCTTCACAGAAGAGCGCAAACTGGCCCTAACCAGAATAGAAAGAGGAGTGGGAGGCCCCGGTGCACAACTGAGCAAGAGGACAAGTATATTAGAGTGTCTAGTTTGAGAAACAGGCGCCTCACAAGTCCTCAGCTGGCAGCTTCATTAAATAGTACCCACAAAACACCAGTCTCAACGTCAACAGCGAAGACTCCAGGATGCTGGCCTTCTAGGCAGAGTTCCTTTGTCCAGTGTCTGTGTTCTTTTGCCCATCTTAATCTTTTCTTTTTATTGGCCAGTCTGAGATATGGCTTTTTCTTTGCAACTCTGCCTAGAAGGCCAGCATCCCGGAGTCGCCTCTTCACTGTTGACAATGAGACTGGCATTGTGGTGTTGACATTGTGGTGCTGGAAAACCTTGATGGAGCATGGGTGGAATAGGTAATGTGTCATGTGAATTTCCTTTCTCTTTAGGCTTTAAACCAATGGCTACATCTCATCTTTAAACCAATGGCTACATCTCATCTTTAAACCAATGGCTACATCTCATCTTTAAACCAATGGCTACATCTCATCTTTAAACCAATGGCTACATCTCTCTTCAAATGTAATTGTTTGTTTTTAATGTCCATGATTTTTACACCAGCAGGTGATTATCGGACATTATTATACAACATTATAATACGGTTTAACTCTCTTTGTGAACCCTCAAAATGTGGTGTGTTTAATTTATTGATCCCAGCTCATGATCCTACTGATTATTGCTCAAAGCAAGTTGGTGAGAGCTAAGAAAACAGAGACTGAAGTAAATATTTTACGATGAGATTACACAACGTATCTGGCTAGAGGACTACAGGAGATATTAAACAATGTATCTGGCTAGAGGACTACAGGAGAGAATAAACAAGGTATCTTGGCTGGAGGACTACAGGAGAGAATAAACAATGTATCTGGTTGGAGGACTACAGGAGAGAATAAACAAGGTATCTGGCTGGAGGACTACAGGAGAGAATAAACAAGGTATCTGGCTAGATGACTACAGGAGAGAATAAACAATGTATCTGGCTAGAGGACTACAGGAGAGAATAAACAATGTATCTGGCTAGAGGACTACAGGAGAGAATAAACAAGGTATCTGGCTAGATGACACCAGGAGAGAATAAACAATGTATCTGGCTAGATGACTACAGGAGAGAATAAACAAGGTATCTGGCTGGAGGACTACAGGAGAGAATAAACAAGGTATCTGGCTAGAGGACTACAGGAGAGAATTAACAAGGTGTCTGGCTAGAGGACTACAGGAGAGAATAAACAATGTATCTGGCTAGATGACACCAGGAGAGAATAAACAAGGTATCTGGCTGGAGGACTACAGGAGAGAATAAACAAGGTATCTGGCTAGAGGACTACAGGAGAGAATAAACAACGTATCTGGCTGGAGGACTACAGGAGAGAATAAACAATGTATCTGGCTGGAGGACTACAGGAGAGAATAAACAAGGTATCTGGCTGGAGGACTACAGGAGAGAATAAACAAGGTATCTGGCTAGAGGACTACAGGAGAGAATAAACAAGGTATCTGGCTAGAGGACTACAGGAAAGAATAAACAATGTATCTGGCTAGATGACACCAGGAGAGAATAAACAAGGTATCTGGCTAGAGGACTACAGGAGAGAATAAACAATGTATCTGGCTAGATGACACCAGGAGAGAATAAACAATGTATCTGGCTAGAGGACTACAGGAGAGAATAAACAATGTATCTGGCTAGATGACATCAGGAAATATTAACCAAAGTATATGGCAGCATCTGGCAGCATCTGGCAGCATCTGGCAGATGATTTGGAGGTAGTCATCTGAATGTTCCCCAGGACAATGGTGGTCTACTCTGACATCAGGGGGGGAGTTGGAGATGACAGAGGGAGGAGGACATCAACAAGCCCATGGAGATGGTCCAGTGGGAGGAGGACATCAACAAGCCCATAGAGATGGTCCAGTGGGAGGAGGACATCAACAAGCTCATGAAGATGGTCCAGGGGGAGTAGGACATCAACAAGCCCATAGAGATGGTCCAGTGGGAGGAGGACATCAACAAGCCCATAGAGATGGTCCAGTGGGAGGAGAACATCAACAAGCCCATAGAGATGGCCCAGTGGGAGGAGGACATCAACAAGCCCATACAGATGTTCAACAAGCCCATATAGATGGTCCAGTGGGAGGAGGACATCAACAAGCCCATAGAGATGGTCCAGTGGGAGGAGAACATCAACAAGCCCATAGAGATGGTCCAGTGGGAGGAGAACATCAACAAGCCCTTAGAGATGGTCCCGTGGGAGGAGAACATCAACAAGCCCATAGAGATGGCCCAGTGGGAGGAGGACATCAACAAGCCCATATAGATGTTCAACAAGCCCATATAGATGGTCCAGTGGGAGGAGGACATCAACAAGCCCATAGAGATGGTCCAGTGGGAGGAGAATATCAACAAGCCCATAGAGATGGTCCAGTGGGAAGAGGACATCAACAAGCCCATAGCGATGGCCCAGTGGGATGACATCAACAAGCCCATACAGATGTTCAACAAGCCCATATAGATGGTTCAGTGGGAGGAGGACATCAACAAGCCCATAGAGATGGTCCAGTGGGAGGAGGACATCAACAAGCCCATAGAGATGGTCCAGTGGGAGGAGGACATCAAATAGCCCATATAGATGTTCAACAAGCCCATAGAGATCGTCCAGTGGTCTGTCAACCAGCTGGTGTTTCCATTTCTCCGTGACAGACGCATGCCCACAATCTGCCCCTGTGCCGAAAAGCACTATGTCCCTGGACAGTACCAGAGAACTGGCGTGCATCTCACGGATGAGGGGAACGGCCTCTTCCTTGAGAGTCTGAGAGATGGGCCTGTATCCACAAAGCAGAGTAGACCATTGGTCCTACGTGCTGAGAATAGAGACATTTTTCTCCTGCTCTTACGGGTAAAAATACAAGTTATGCATGAAGCACCTTTAGTCACAAAGGTCCCACCTAGTCTAAATATATTTAGGACACTTCATGAGCTGTCCCAACCAGTTAAGAGTTACCAGCTGGTGTATTGATTATAGAAAAAGGCAGTGAATAAGTGGATTACTGCATCATTGCAGTATATTAGAGCATGTCCAATTTGTGTTGGTAAATGCCCATTGGAAGACATTGCAAATGGACAGTGTACATTTCCAATGTATTTAATGAGGAATTTACCATCACCAAATGGACAGGCTGAAATCAACACCAACGAGTGATGGAGAGGAACAACTATCACTACCCGGCCATCCTGAGATCAACGATTGGGCGTTTCTGCAGTATATTAGAGCATGTCCAATTTCAAATGGTAAATGCCCATTGTACGACATTGCCAATGGACAGTTTACATTTGTACATTTCCAATGTATTTAATGAGGGATTTTTCATCACCAAATGGACAGTCTGAAATTAACACCAACGAGCGATTGGACAGTGTCCATTACACACATGCTATATTGTCAGTGTGAACATGCTCTACTGCAAGTTGTGTGTGTCCATTGCCAATGTATATCCATAAGGACTTCCCATTACGAAATGGACATGCCGAATCAACATCAACGAGAAATCCTTACTTCCTATGACTTTCTATATTCAAACATGACAAATAGACCTTATAGGTTGATTCAGGGCTTAACATAGTAATATATATATTATTTGGTCAGTATAAATGCCATTTGGACATTTCTTATGCCATTTGGACATTTTCGATGACTTTTGGGTTCGGAAGCCGACTTCCTATAATCATGAATGGCAAATGGACACAAGATCCTGTCATGACATAGCCCTTTCTGTGTATAGATTGTGGATTCCCCCTCTCTATCTCTCTCCTACACCCAGGTTATGTTATCTCAGGTCGTACATTACTGGCGGAGACTCTCTCCCCCTGGACGTGCAGAAAGAGAAAAAGGATTTCAACTCCGAAATCTCCAAAATGGGAAAATGAAACTATATGTCCACTTGTGGGAATGATCCGTGGACACTTCAGGGACAGTTATGTTGAGTGTGTTTCATTTGGTGACCTCACGAAGGACCGGAAACACACAACTAAATCTCTGAATGTGTACATTCAGCACCACAAACGATAATGTTAGGTCACCACCAAGTCACAGAAAAACTTTTTTCCAGCCAAAGAGAGGAGTCACAAAAAGCAGAAATATAGATAGAATTAATCACTAACCTTTGATGATCTTCATCAGATGACATTCATAGGACATCATGTTACACAATACATGTTTGTTTTGTTCGATAAAGTGCATATTTATATCCAAAAATCTAATTTTACATTGGCGTGTTATGTTCAGTAGTTCCAAAACATGCAGTGATTTTTCAGAGAGCCACATCAATTTTCAAAAAATACTCATAATAAACATTGATAAACATTGATGAAAGATATAACTATTATACATGGAACTTTAACTTCCTTAATTAATGCAACCACTGTGTCATATTTTTTTGTTTAATCACACCATGAAATAATCTGAGTACAGAGACCAAACGAGCAAAAAAGATATTCGCCATATTGTGCAGTCAACAGAAGTCAGAAATAACATTATCAAATATCCACTTACCTTTGATGATCTTCATCAGATTGCACTCCCAGGAATCTCAGTTCCACTTTTTGTTAGGGCGTTTGTCAAGTACAGCCCGAAAGGTCGGACAAAACATGTCAAACGACGTATAGAATTAATCTTTAAGATGTTTTTACCATAAATCTTCAATAATGTTCTAACCGGAGAATTCCTTTGTCTGTAGAAAAGCAATGGGACGCAAGCTAACTTTCACATGACCGCGCGTTACGAGCTCATGGCAATCTGCCAGACACCTGCTTCAATCCCCTCTCATTCGGCCCCACTTCAAAGTAGAAGCATCAAACAAGGTTCTAAAAACTGTGGACATCTAGTGGAAGCCTTAGGAAGTGCAACATGACCAATATCCCACTGTATCTTCGATAGGCTATGAGTTGAAAACCTACAAACCTCAGATTTCCCACTTCCTGGTTGGATTTTTTTCTCAGGTTTCTGCCTGCCATATGAGTTCTGTTATAATCACAGACATCATTCAAACAGTTTTAGAAACTTCAGAGTGTTTTCTATCCACATATACTGATTACATGCATATTATAGCTTTTATGGCTGAGTAGGAGGCAGTTCACTCTGGGCACCTTATTCATCCAAGCTACTCAATACTGCCCACAAGTCTCACCATGAAGTTAACTAAGTCATTGGCCACGCACAGACATGATCAGGTGTCATAGAACCGCCTTTTCTATTGTTACGAATAAAAGCCCCTCCTATGAAAATCCTCTTTAGAGCAAACCCACAGCGTGAGCTGTGGTGGCGAATAGTTAAGATCACGCGTACCTCGGTGTAAACTGAGGTGGCAGAGGTTTATGTACCAAGACTGAGCAAACCCACAGTGTGAGCTGTGATTGCGAATATAATTCCTAACCATACTACATGGAGCATTGGCTACACGGCTGGAAATGGTTCAACTCTGAGACTATCAATCCCTACAGAATAAGAGCAAATTTGAGATACTAATTACTAGTCTGCAGCTAGAAATTATGTAAACATAGGACGAGAAGACAGACAACCGCCAAAACATTGTTTCTATCAGAACATTTCTGAAGGGTACTCTGAAGTATCCATTCTAACCACTAAATACTTCGCTGTTCAGGGAAACAGAAAGAGAGAGAGAGACTCAGATTAACTCTCCAGCAGACATACCGGATTCCAACAGAGATCACAACAACACATGTGCGTAAATATATTTTGATTGCGATTATTCCCGAATGAGTTCATGTGCAAATGATTAGCATTTCATTTAATGTAATTACCAATTATTGATCCCTTTCGTCTTTCCCACTCTCTCTCAGTCCACACCCCCTTCCCTTTGTCCACACCCCCTTCTTTCTCAGTCCACACTCCCTTCTATCTCAGTCCACACCCCCTTCCATTTTGTCCACACCCCTTCCCAGTCCACACCCCCTTCAATTTTGTCCACCAAGCCATCATATCGGCTTAGCCCACTAGAGAATCTTCCCTATCCTGTGTTAGTTACCAATATCTACTGTTTACTTGTTTACTTGTTGATGCATTTCTGTGATTATTTAGTTAGTTAGTAAATAAATGATTAAGCCAATTGGTGTATGGAGGATTTATAGTAAAGGCTGGGTTCGTGCAGATAACCAACAATTCACAACGTTTGGAATGAGACTGACGTGAGGTAAATAAATAATAATTCACTAATTAGAAGACTAATTGATCAGATATTAAAATATCTGAAGAGTTACATTCGGAAAATTATAACTTTGTAATCTGAAGATTTTCTTTGGTGCCCCGACTTCCTAGATAATTACATTTACATGATTAGTTTAATCAGAGAAATAATAATTACAGAGAATTAATTTGATAAATGAACGCCTAAAATGACATACCCAAATCCATCTGCCTGAAGCTCAGGCCCTGAAGCAATGATTTGCATATTATTGGTACCATTTGAAAGGAAACACTGACTTTTGTGTAAATGTGAAAGGAATGTAGGAGACATATCTGGTAAAAGATAATACAAAGAAAACAACTTTTTGTACCATCATGTTTGAAATGGAAGAGAAAGACCATAATGTATTATTCCAGCCCAGCTGCCATTTAGATTTTGGCCTCTAGATGGCAGCAGTGTATGTGCAATGTTTTAGACTGATCCAATGAACCATTGCATTTTCATTCAAAATGTTGTATCAAGACTGCCCAGATGTGTCTAATTTGTATATTACTAACTTTTCATTGTCACAATTGTGCACTGTTCTCAAACAATAGCATGGTATTCTTTCACTGTAATAGCTACTGTAAATTGGACAGTGCAGTTAGATTAACAAGAATTTAAGCTTTCTGCCAATATTAGACATGTCTATGTCCTGGAAAATGTTATTGTTACTTACAACCTCATGCTAATCGCATTAGATTACATTAGTTCGACCGTCCCGTGGAAATGACACCGATCCCGAAGAAGTTTTAATGATGCCAAAGACACTGCAATTTGACATTTCTTATGCCATTTGGCCATGGTTCACTGACTTTTGGGTTCGGAAGCCAACTTCCTATGATCATATATATCAAATGGACCAAACATAGGCCTCATGGACAAACTCAATAAAATAAGACAAATGTATGTTCATACGGTTATTACATATGTGTCAAAAACATTCTGACTTTGTGACCATGAAAATCTACGGTGGAGTTCACCCTCTATGGGATATATTTTTTATTACACTTGGCATTTGTTCCGTTTGTTTATGGTTTTGATAAACTGAGATCCTTTTGAGTGGTATTTGCGATTGTGTACATGGCTCGCCCAAGGCCAATAAGATGCCATTCATTTTTGTCCATTTCATGGGGGTCTTCCATTACCTCTCTCTTTCCATACATCTTACCCCTCTCTTCTCTCTCTCTCTCTCTCTCTCTTTCCATACATCTTACCCTCTCTCTCTCTCTCTCTCTCTCTCTCTCTCTCTCTCTCTCTTCTCTCTCTCTTTCCATACATCTTACCTCCCTCTCTCTCTCTTTCCATACATCTTCCTCCCTCTCTCTCTCTTTCCATACATCTTACCTCCCTCTCTCTCTCTTTCCATACATCTTACCTCCCTCTATCTCTCTTTCCAAACATCTAACCTCTCTCTTTCTCTTTCTATACATCTTACCTCTCTCTCTCTCTCTCTCTTTCCATACATCTTACCTCTCTCTCTCTCTTTCCATACATCTTCCTCCCTCTCTCTCTCTTTCCATACATCTTACCTCTCTCTCTCTCTCTCTCTCTCTCTTTCCATACATCTTACCTCTCTCTCTCTCTCTTTCCATACATCTTACTCTCTCTCTCTCTCTCTCTCTCTCTCTCTCTCATCTCTTCCTCTCTCTCTCTCTCTTTCCATACATCTTACCTCTCTCTCTTTCCATACATCTTCCTCCCTCTCTCTCTCTTTCCCATACATCTTACTCTCTCTCTTTCCTCTCTCTCTTTCCATACATCTTACCTCCCTCTCTCTCTCTTTCCATACATCTTCCTCCCTCTCTCTCTCTTTCCATACATCTTACCTCTTTCCTCATCTTACCTCTCTCTCTTTCCAAACATCTAACCTCTCTCTTTCTCTTTCTATACATCTTACCTCTCTCTCTCTCTTTCCATACATCTTCCTCCCTCTCTCTCTCTTTCCAAACATCTTACCTCTCTCTCTCTCTCTCTTTCCATACATCTTACCTCTCTCTCTCTCTCTCTTTCCATACATCTTACCTCTCTCTCTCTCTTTCCATACATCTTCCTCCCTCTCTCTCTCTTTCCATACATCTTACCTCCCTCTCTCTCTCTTTCCACACATCTTACCTCCCTCTATCTCTCTTTCCAAACATCTTACCTCTCTCTCTCTCTTTCCATACATCTTACCTCTCTCTCTCTTTCCATACATCTTACCTCTATCTCTCTTTCCAAACATCTTACCTCTCTCTCTTTCTTTCCATACATCTTACCTCTCTCTCTCTCTCTTTCCATACATCTTACCTCCTCTCTCTCTCTTTCCATACATCTTACTCTCTCTCTCTCTTTCCATACATCTTACCTCTCTCTCTCTCTCTCTTTCCATACATCTTACCTCTCTCTCTCTCTCTCTCTCTTTCCATACATCTTACCTCTCTCTCTCTCTTTCCATACATCTTCCTCCCTCTCTCTCTCTTTCCATACATCTTACCTCTCTCTCTCTCTCTCTCTCTCTCTTTCCATACATCTTACCTCCCTCTCTCTCTCTTTCCATACATCTTCCTCCCTCTCTCTCTCTTTCCATACATCTTACCTCCCTCTCTCTCTCTTTCCATACATCTTACCTCCCTCTATCTCTCTTTCCAAACATCTAACCTCTCTCTTTCTCTTTCTATACATCTTACCTCTCTCTCTCTCTTTCCATACATCTTCCTCCCTCTCTCTCTCTTTCCAAACATCTTACCTCTCTCTCTCTCTCTCTTTCCATACATCTTACTCTCTCTCTCTCTCTCTTTCCATACATCTTACCTCTCTCTCTCTCTTTCCATACATCTTCCTCCCTCTCTCTCTTTCCATACATCTTACATCTTCTTTCCACACATCTTACCTCCCTCTATCTCTCTTTCCATACATCTTACCTCTCTCTCTCTCTTTCCATACATCTTACCTCCTCTCTCTCTCTTTCCATACATCTTACGTCTATCTCTCTTTCCAAACATCTTACCTCTCTCTTCTTTCCATACATCTTACCTCTCTCTCTCTCTTTCCATACATCTTACCTCTCTCTCTCTCTTTCCATACATCTTACTCTCTCTCTCTCTTCTTTCCATACATCTTACTCTCTCTCTCTCTCTCTTTCCATACATCTTCTCTCTCTCTTCCTCTCTTAGGATTATCTTACCTCTCTCTCTCTCTTTCCATACATCTTACATCCCTCTCTCTCTCTTTCCATACATCTTACCTCTCTCTCTCTCATTCCATACATCTTACACCCCTCTCTCTCTCTTTCCATACGTCTTACCTCTCTCTCTCTCTCTTTCTATACATCTTACCTCTATCTCTCTTTCCAAACATCTTACTTCTCTCTCTCTCTCTCTTTCCATACATCTTACCTCTCTCTCTCTCTTTCCATACATCTTACCTCCCTCTCTCTCTCTTTCCATACATCTTATGATTACACTGATAGCGTCAACATTCACCTTCTGGTGTCATTTCTGTCACGCCATCTTCGCATAGAGATTGATGCATACGTTCGATAAATTCATCATAGGCACCACACAGAACACACTGCGACTGCCTCTACAAAGCAAAGAAAAAACAAAGTGTTCCATTGGATATCAATGTACTTTTGTTGTAGCAAAAAGCAAAGACGCTTTTGGTGTGGTCGAGACATTTGCACCCTATCTCTTTCTCTCTCTTTTCACAGTCTAACCTCCCTCTCTCTTTCCACAGTCTTACCTCCCTCTCTCTCTCTTTCCGTAGTCTTACCTCCCTCTCTCTTTCCACAGTCTTACCTCCATCTCTCTCTCTTTCCACAGTCTAACCTCCCTCTCTCTCTCTTTCCACAGTCTAACCTCCCTCTCTCTTTCCACAGTCTAACCTCCCTCTCTCTTTCCACAGTCTTACCTCCCTCTCTCTCTCTTTCCACAGTCTAACCTCCCTCTCTCTCTCTTTCCACAGTCTTACCTCCATCTCTCTCTCTTTCCACAGTCTAACCTCCCTCTCTCTCTCTTTCCACAGTCTAACCTCCCTCTCTTAACTCCCTCCCCCTCTCTCCCCTGTCATTAAACTCACACAGGGAGAGGTTTATTTCAGAGCAGCATTTACATTGATCAGCTGAATTTAATTAAAAATCTCTTTAACACGAATATCCATAAATACAGTGCCTTGCGAAAGTATTCGGCCCCCTTGAGCTTTGCGACCTTTTGCCACATTTCAGGCTTCAAACATAAAGATATAAAACTTTATTTTATTTGTGAAAAATCAACAACAAGTGGGACACAATCATGAAGTGGAACGACATTTATTGCATATTTCAAACTTTTTTAACAAATCAAAAACTGAAAAATTGGGCGTGCAAAATTATTCTAAAACTACACACTCTAAACTACACAATTATCTTGGATACGAAGACAACAAAGACAACTATGTAACTAGCTAACACTACACTAATCAAGTCGTTCAGTTGAGTGTAATAGTTGTGCTGCTAATCAGTAGACGGTGGACGTTAGCTAGCTGGCTAGCTGCAGGGCAGATAGCAGTGTAGCCTGCGTTAGGACGACGAAATACGATAATTACGCAATTATCTATGATACAAAGACGGCTATGTAGCTAGCTAAGAAGAAATTGCTAAGATTAGACAAATCAAACCGTTGTACTATAATGAAATGTAATGAAATGTAATACTACCTGCGGACCGAGTGCGGACCGAGTGCGGATGCGACCGCTCGCTCCAACCCGGAAGTAGTAGTGTACGTGTAAGTAGTTGAGGTAGTAGAAGTAGTTGAGGTAAATGAGGTAGTTGAGGTAAATGAGGTAGTGGAGGTAACTGAGGTAGTTGAAGTAAATGAGGTATTGTCTCGTTATTGTTATTGTATCGTGCTTCTACACCTGCATTTCTTGCTGTTTGGGGTTTTAGGCTGGGTTTCTGTACAGAACTTTGAGATATCAGCTGATGTTCGAAGGGCTTTATAAATACATTTGATTTGATACTTTTATTTTCTTACTTAATTTAAGTTGGCACTAAATGTTAACTTGGACTCTAATTTGATTTGAGTGTTAAGGTGTTGGCACTAAATGTTAACTTGGACTCTAATTTGATTTGAGTGTTAAGGTGTTGGCACTAAATGTTAACTTGGACTCTAATTTGATTTGAGTGTTAAGGTGTTTTAAATGTTAACACTAATTTGATTTTGCACTAAATGTTGGACTCTAATTTGATTTGAGTGTAAAGGTGTTGGCACTAAATGTTAACTTGGACTCTAATTTGATTTGAGTGTTAAGGTGTTGGCACTAAATGTTGGACTCTAAATGTTAAGGTGTTGGCACTAAATGTTAACTTGGACTCTAATTTGATTTGAGTGTTAAGGTGTTGGCACTAAATGTTAACTTGGACTCTAATTTGATTTGAGTGTTAAGGTGTTGGCACTAAATGTTAACTTGGACTCTAATTTGATTTGAGTGTAAAGGTGTTGGCACTAAATGTTAACTTGGACTCTAATTTGATTTGAGTGTAAAGGTGTTGGCACTAAATGTTAACTTGGACTCTAATTTGATTTGAGTGTTAAGGTGTTGGCACTAAATGTTAACTTGGACTCTAATTTGATTTGAGTGTTAAGGTGTTGGCACTAAATGTTAACTTGGACTCTAATTTGATTTGAGTGTAAAGGTGTTGGCACTAAATGTTAACTTGGACTCTAATTTGATTTGAGTGTTAAGGTGTTGGCACTAAATGTTAACTTGGACTATAATTTGATTGGAGTGTAAAGGTGTTGGCACTAAATGTTAACTTGGACTCTAATTTGATTTGAGTGTTAAGGTGTTGGCACTAAATGTTAACTTGGACTCTAATTTGATTTGAGTGTTAAGGTGTTGGCACTAAATGTTAACTTGGACTCTAATTTGATTTGAGTGTTAAGGTGTTGGCACTAAATGTTAACTTGGACTCTAATTTGATTTGAGTGTAAAGGTGTTGGCACTAAATGTTAACTTGGACTCTAATTTGATTTGAGTGTTAAGGTGTTGGCACTGCACTAAATGTTAACTTGGACTCTAATTTGATTTGAGTGTTAAGGTGTTGGCACTAAATGTTAACTTGGACTCTAATTTGATTTGAGTGTTAAGGTGTTGGCACTAAATGTTAACTTGGACTCTAATTTGATTTGAGTGTAAAGGTGTTGGCACTAAATGTTAACTTGGACTCTAATTTGATTTGAGTGTTAAGGTGTTGGCACTAAATGTTAACTTGGACTCTAATTTGATTTGAGTGTTAAGGTGTTGGCACTAAATGTTAACTTGGACTCTAATTTGATTTGAGTGTTAAGGTGTTGGCACTAAATGTTAACTTGGACTCTAATTTGATTTGTTAAGGTGTTGGCACTAAATGTTAACTTGGACTCTAATTTGATTTGAGTGTAAAGGTGTTGGCACTAAATGTTAACTTGGACTCTAATTTGATTTGTTGTGTTAAGGTGTTGGCACTAAATGTTAACTTGGACTCTAATTTGATTTGAGTGTTAAGGTGTTGGCACTAAATGTTAACTTGGACTCTAATTTGATTTGAGTGTTAAGGTGTTGGCACTAAATGTTAACTAAATGGACTCTAATTTGATTTGAGTGTTAAGGTGTTGGCACTAAATGTTAACTTGGACTCTAATTTGATTTGAGTGTTAATTAAATGTTAACTTGGACTCTAATTTGATTTGAGTGTTAAGGTGTTGGCACTAAATGTTAACTTGGACTCTAATTTGATTTGAGTGTTAAGGTGTTGCACTAAATGTTAACTTGACTAAATGAGTGTTAAGGTGTTTAAGGTGTTGGCACTAAATGTTAACTTGGACTCTAATTTGATTTGAGTGTTAAGGTGTTGGCACTAAATGTTAACTTGGACTCTAAGGTTTGCACTAAATGTTAACTTGGACTCTAATTTGATTTGAGTGTTAAGGTGTTGGCACTAAATGTTAACTTGGACTCTAATTTGATTTGAGTGTTAAGGTGTTGGCACTAAATGTTAACTTGGACTCTAATTTGATTTGAGTGTTAAGGTGTTGGCACTAAATGTTAACTTGGACTCTAATTTGATTTGAGTGTTAAGGTGTTGGCACTAAATGTTAACTTGGACTCTAATTTGATTTGAGTGTAAAGGTGTTGGCACTAAATGTTAACTTGGACTCTAATTTGATTTGAGTGTAAAGGTGTTGGCACTAAATGTTAACTTGGACTCTAATTTGATTTGAGTGTTAAGGTGTTAACTTGGACTCTAATTTGATTTGAGTGTTAAGGTGTTGGCACTAAATGTTAACTTGGACTCTAATTTGATTTGAGTGTTAAGGTGTTGGCACTAAATGTTAACTTGGACTCTAATTTGATTTGAGTGTAAAGGTGTTGGCACTAAATGTTAACTTGGACTCTAATTTGATTTGAGTGTTAAGGTGTTGGCACTAAATGTTAACTTGGACTCTAATTTGATTTGAGTGTTAAGGTGTTGGCACTAAATGTTAACTTGGACTCTAATTTGATTTGAGTGTTAAGGTGTTGGCACTAAATGTTAACTTGGACTCTAATTTGATTTGAGTGTTAAGGTGTTGGCACTAAATGTTAACTTGGACTCTAATTTGATTTGAGTGTTAAGGTGTTGGCACTAAATGTTAACTTGGACTCTAATTTGATTTGAGTGTTAAGGTGTTGGCACTAAATGTTAACTTGGACTCTAATTTGATTTGAGTGTTAAGGTGTTGGCACTAAATGTTAACTTGGACTCTAATTTGATTTGAGTGTAAAAGGTGTTGGCACTAAATGTTAACTTGGACTCTAATTTGATTTGAGTTTGATTTGCACTAAGTGTTAAGGACTCTAATTTGATTTGAGTGTTGGTAAAGGTGTTGGCACTAAATGTTAACTTGGACTCTAATTTGATTTGAGTGTTAAGGTGTTGGCACTAAATGTTAACTTGGACTCTAATTTGATTTGAGTGTTAAGGTGTTGGCACTAAATGTTAACTTGGACTCTAATTTGATTTGAGTGTTAAGGTGTTGGCACTAAATGTTAACTTGACTCTAATTTGATTTGAGTGTAAAGGTGTTGGCACTAAATGTTAACTTGGACTCTCTAATTTGATTTGATTTGATTGTTAAAGGTGTTGGCACTAAATGTTAACTTGGACTCTAATTTGATTTGAGTGTTAAGGTGTTGGCACTAAATGTTAACTTGGACTCTAATTTGATTTGAGTGTTAAGGTGTTGGCACTAAATGTTAACTTGGACTCTAATTTGATTTGAGTGTTAAGGTGTTGGCACTAAATGTTAACTTGGACTCTAATTTGATTTGAGTGTTAAAGGTGTTGGCACTAAATGTTAACTTGGACTCTAATTTGATTTGAGTGTAAAGGTGTTGGCACTAAATGTTAACTTGGACTCTAATTTGATTTGAGTGTTAAGGTGTTGGCACTAAATGTTAACTTGGACTCTAATTTGATTTGAGTGTTAAAGGTGTTAAGGTGTTGGCACTAAATGTTAACTTGGACTCTAATTTGATTTGAGTGTTAAAGGTGTTGGCACTAAATGTTAACTTGGACTCTAATTTGATTTGAGTGTAAAGGTGTTGGCACTAAATGTTAACTTGGACTCTAATTTGATTTGAGTGTTAAGGTGTTGGCACTAAATGTTAACTTGGACTCTAATTTGATTTGAGTGTTAAAGGTGTTGGCACTAAATGTTAACTTGGACTCTAATTTGATTTGAGTGTTAAGGTGTTGGCACTAAATGTTAACTTGGACTCTAATTTGATTTGAGTGTTAAGGTGTTGGCACTAAATGTTAACTTGGACTCTAATTTGATTTGAGTGTTAAGGTGTTGGCACTAAATGTTAACTTGGACTCTAATTTGATTTGAGTGTTAAGGTGTTGGCACTAAATGTTAACTTGGACTCTAATTTGATTTGAGTGTTAAGGTGTTGGCACTAAATGTTAACTTGGACTCTAATTTGATTTGAGTGTTAAGGTGTTGGCACTAAATGTTAACTTGGACTCTAATTTGATTTGAGTGTTAAGGTGTTGGCACTAAATGTTAACTTGGACTCTAATTTGATTTGAGTGTTAAGGTGTTGGCACTAAATGTTAACTTGACTCTAATTTGATTTGAGTGTTAAGGTGTTGGCACTAAATGTTAACTTGGACTCTAATTTGATTTGAGTGTTAAGGTGTTGGCACTAAATGTTAACTTGGACTCTAATTTGATTTGAGTGTAAAGGTGTTGGCACTAAATGTTAACTTGGACTCTAATTTGATTTGAGTGTAAAGGTGTTGGCACTAAATGTTAACTTGGACTCTAATTTGATTTGCACTAAAGTGTTGAAGGTGTTGGCACTAATTTGATTTAAATGTTAACTTGGACTCTAATTTGATTTGAGTGTTAAGGTGTTGGCACTAAATGTTAACTCTTGGACTCTAATTTGATTTGAGTGTAAAGGTGTTGGCACTAAATGTTAACTTGGACTCTAATTTGATTTGAGTGTAAAGGTGTTGGCACTAAATGTTAACTTGGACTCTAATTTGATTTGAGTGTTAAGGTGTTGGCACTAAATGTTAACTTGGACTCTAATTTGATTTGAGTGTTAAGGTGTTGGCACTAAATGTTAACTTGGACTCTAATTTGATTTGAGTGTAAAGGTGTTGGCACTAAATGTTAACTTGGACTCTAATTTGATTTGAGTGTAAAGGTGTTGGCACTAAATGTTAACTTGGACTCTAATTTGATTTGAGTGTTAAGGTGTTGGCACTAAATGTTAACTTGGACTCTAATTTGATTTTGTTAAGTGTTGGCACTAAATGTTAACTTGGACTCTAATTTGATTTGAGTGTAAAGGTGTTGGCACTAAATGTTAACTTGGACTCTAATTTGATTTGAGTGTTAAGGTGTTGGCACTAAATGTTAACTTGGACTCTAATTTGATTTGAGTGTTAAGGTGTTGGCACTAAATGTTAACTTGGACTCTAATTTGATTTGAGTGTTAAGGTGTTGGCACTAAATGTTAACTTGGACTCTAATTTGATTTGAGTGTTAAGGTGTTGGCACTAAATGTTAACTTGGACTCTAATTTGATTTGAGTGTTAAGGTGTTGGCACTAAATGTTAACTTGGACTCTAATTTGATTTGTAAAGCACTAAATGTTCATTTGGTGTTGGCACTAAATGTTAACTTGGACTCTAATTTGATTTGAGTGTTAAGGTGTTGGCACTAAATGTTAACTCTTGCACTAAATGTTAACTCTAATTTGATTTGAGTGTTAAGGTGTTGGCACTAAATGTTAACTTGGACTCTAATTTGATTTGAGTGTTAAGGTGTTGCACTAAATGTTAACTTGGACTCTAATTTGATTTGAGTGTTAAGGTGTTGGCACTAAATGTTAACTTGGACTCTAATTTGATTTGAGTGTAAAGGTGTTGGCACTAAATGTTAACTTGGACTCTAATTTGATTTGAGTGTTAAGGGTGTTGGCTTGGACTAAAATGTTAACTAAATGTTAACTTGGACTCTAATTTGATTTGAGTGTTAAGGTGTTGGCACTAAATGTTAACTTGGACTCTAATTTGATTTGAGTGTTAAGGTGTTGGCACTAAATGTTAACTTGGACTCTAATTTGATTTGAGACTCTAATTTGATTTAAAGGTGTTGGCACTAAATGTTAACTTGGACTCTAATTTGATTTGAGTGTTAAGGTGTTGGCACTAAATGTTAACTTGGACTCTAATTTGATTTGAGTGTTAAGGTGTTGGCACTAAATGTTAACTTGGACTCTAATTTGATTTGAGTGTAAAGGTGTTGGCACTAAATGTTAACTTGGACTCTTGATTTGAGTGTTAATTTGCACTAAATTTGACTCTAATTTGATTTGAGTGTAAAGGTGTTGGCACTAAATGTTAACTTGGACTCTAATTTGATTTGAGTGTTCAGGTGTTGGCACTAAATGTTAACTTGGACTCTAATTTGATTTGAGTGTTCAGGTGTTGGCACTAAATGTTAACTTGGACTCTAATTTGATTTGCACTAAATGTTAAGACTCTAATTTGATTTGAAAGGTGTTGGCACTAAATGTTAACTTGGACTCTAATTTGATTTGAGTGTTGCACTAAAAAGGTGTTTGGCACTAAATGTTAACTTGGACTCTAATTTGATTTGAGTGTTAAGGTGTTGGCACTAAATGTTAACTTGGACTCTAATTTGATTTGAGTGTTAAGGTGTTGGCACTAAATGTTAACTTGGACTCTAATTTGATTTGAGTGTTAAGGTGTTGGCACTAAATGTTAACTTGGACTCTAATTTGATTTGAGTGTTAAGGTGTTGGCACTAAATGTTAACTTGGACTCTAATTTGATTTGAGTGTTCAGGTGTTGGCACTAAATGTTAACTTGGACTCTAATTTGATTTGAGTGTTAAGGTGTTGGCACTAAATGTTAACTTGGACTCTAATTTGATTTGAGTGTTAAGGTTTGACTCTAATTTGATTTGAGTGTTAATTTGGACTCTAATTTGATTTGAGTGTTAAGGTGTTGGCACTAAATGTTAACTTGGACTCTAATTTGATTTGAGTGTAAAGGTGTTGGCACTAAATGTTAACTTGGACTCTAATTTGATTTGAGTGTTAAGGTGTTGGCACTAAATGTTAACTTGGACTCTAATTTGATTTGAGTGTTAAGGTGTTGGCACTAAAATTTGATGTAAAACTTGGACTCTAATTTGATTTGAGTGTTAAGGTGTTGGCACTAAATGTTAACTTGGACTCTAATTTGATTTGAGTGTAAAGGTGTTGGCACTAAATGTTAACTTGGACTCTAATTTGATTTGAGTGTAAAGGTGTTGGCACTAAATGTTAACTTGGACTCTAATTTGATTTGAGTGTTAAAGGTGTTGGCACTAAATGTTAACTTGGACTCTAATTTGAATGTTAGGTGTTGGCACTAAATGTTAACTTGGACTCTAATTTGATTTGAGTGTTAAGGTGTTGGCACTAAATGTTAACTTGGACTCTAATTTGATTTGAGTGTAAAGGTGTTGGCACTAAATGTTAACTTGGACTCTAATTTGATTTGAGTGTTAAGGTGTTGGCACTAAATGTTAACTTGGACTCTAAAAGGTGTTGGCACTAAATGTTAACTTGGACTCTAATTTGATTTGAGTGTTAAGGTGTTGGCACTAAATGTTAAACTCTGGCACTAAATGTTAACTTGGACTCTAATTTGATTTGAGTTTGAGCACTAAATGTTAACTTGGACTCTAATTTGATTTGAGTGTAAAGGTGTTGGCACTAAATGTTAACTTGGACTCTAATTTGATTTGAGTGTAAAGGTGTTGGCACTAAATGTTAACTTGGACTCTAATTTGATTTGAGTGTAAAGGTGTTGGCACTAAATGTTAACTTGGACTCTAATTTGATTTGAGTGTTAAGGTGTTGGCACTAAATGTTAACTTGGACTCTAATTTGATTTGAGTGTTAAGGTGTTGGCACTAAATGTTAACTTGGACTCTAATTTGATTTGAGTGTTAAGGTGTTGGCACTAAATGTTAACTTGGACTCTAATTTGATTTGAGTGTAAAGGACTCTAATTTGTTAGGGCACTAAATGTTAACTTGGACTCTAATTTGATTTGAGTGTAAAGGTGTTGGCTTGGACTCTAAATGTTAGGTGTTGGCACTAAATGGACTGGACTAATTTGATTTGAGTGTTAAGGTGTTGGCACTAAATGTTAACTTGGACTCTAATTTGATTTGAGTGTTAAGGTGTTGGCACTAAATGTTAACTTGGACTCTAATTTGATTTGAGTGTAAAGGTGTTGGCACTAAATGTTAACTTGGACTCTAATTTGATTTGAGTGTAAAGGTGTTGGCACTAAATGTTAACTTGGACTCTAATTTGATTTGAGTGTTAAGGTGTTGCACTAAATGCACTCTAAATGTTAACTTGGACTCTAATTTGATTGGAGTGTAAAGGTGTTGGCACTAAATGTTAACTTGGACTCTAATTTCTAATTTGATTTGAGTGTAAAGGTGTTGGCACTAAATGTTAACTTGGACTCTAATTTGATTTGAGTGTTAAGGTGTTGGCACTAAATGTTAACTTGGACTCTAATTTGATTTGAGTGTTAAGGTGTTGGCACTAAATGTTAACTTGGACTCTAAATTTGTTAATTTGCACTAAATGTGACTCTAATTTGAGGTGTTGGCACTAAATGTTAACTTGGACTCTAATTTGATTTGAGTGTTAAGGTGTTGGCACTAAATGTTAACTTGGACTCTAATTTGATTTGATTGGCACTAAATGAGTGTAGTGTTAAGGTGTTGGCACTAAATGTTAACTTGGACTCTAATTTGATTTGAGTGTAAAGGTGTTGGCACTAAATGTTAACTTGGACTCTAATTTGATTTGAGTGTTAAGGTGTTGGCACTAAATGTTAACTTGGACTCTAATTTGATTTGAGTGTTAAGGTGTTGGCACTAAATGTTAACTTGGACTCTAATTTGATTTGAGTGTAAAGGTGTTGGCACTAAATGTTAACTTGGACTCTAATTTGATTTGAGTGTTAAGGTGTTGGCACTAAATGTTAACTTGGACTCTAATTTGATTTGAGTGTAAAGGTGTTGGCACCTTGGACTCTAATTTGATTTGAGTGTTAATGACTTTTAACCAGGGCCCTAAACATGACTTTTAACCCAAAGGGAACATGGTGTCGTTTGGAATGCAGACAGAGAGAATATGGTGCCATTTGGAATGCAGACAGAGAGAATACGGTGCCATTTGGAATGCAGACAGAGAGAATATGGTGCCATTTGGAATGCAGACAGAGAGAATATGGTGCCATTTGGAATGCAGACAGAGAGAATATGGTGTCATTTGGAATGCAGACAGAGAGAATATGGTGTCATTTGGAATGCAGACAGAGAGAATATGGTGCCATTTGGAATGCAGACAGAGAGAATATGGTGCCATTTGGAATGCAGACAGAGAGAATATGGTGCCATTTGGAATGCAGACAGAGAGAATATGGTGCCATTTGGAATGCAGACAGAGAGAAACACATGGTGTCATTTGGAATGCAGACAGAGAGAAACACATGGTGTCATTTGGAATGCAGACAGAGAGAAATGCATGGTGTCATTTGGAATGCAGACAGAGAGAAACGCATGGTGTCATTTGGAATGCAGACAGAGAGAAACGCATGGTGTCATTTGGAATGCAGACAGAGAGAAACGTGTCATTTGGAATGTCATGGTGTCATTTTGGAATGCAGAATGCAGAGAGAATATGGTGCCATTTGGAATGCAGACAGAGAGAATTTGGAATGGTGCCATTTGGAATGCAGACAGATGGTGCCATTTGGAATGCAGACAGAGAGAATATGGTGCCATTTGGAATGGAATATGTGTCATTTGGAATGCAGACAGATGGTGCCAGAAACGCATGGTGTCATTTGGAATGCAGACAGAGAGGAATATGGTGTCATTTGGAATGCAGACAGAGAGAATATGGTGCCATTTGGAATGCAGACAGAGAGAATTTGGAATGCAGACAGGTGTCATTTGGAATGCAGACAGAGAGAATGAACAGAGAGATTATGGTGTCATTTGGAATGCAGACAGAGAGAATATGGTGCCATTTGGAATGCAGACAGAGAGAATATGGTGCCATTTGGAATGCAGACAGAGACAGAGATGGTGCCATTTAATATGGTGTCATTTGGAATGCAGACAGAGAGAATATGGTGCCATTTGGAATGCAGACAGAGAGAATATGGTGCCATTTGGAATGCAGACAGAGAGAATATGGTGCCATTTGGAATGCAGACAGAGAAAAATATGGTGTCATTTGGAATGCAGACAGAGAGAATATGGTGCCATTTGGAATGCAGACAGAGAGAATATGGTGCCATTTGGAAGTCATTTGGAATATGGTGCCATTTGGAATGCAGACAGAGAGAAAATGGAATGGTGTCATTTGGAATGCAGACAGAGAGAACGCATGGTGTCATTTGGAATGCAGACAGAGAGAATATGGTGCCATTTGGAATGCAGACAGAGAGAATATGGTGTCATTTGGAATGCAGACAGAGAGCCATTTGGAATGCAGACAGAGAAAATGGTGTCATTTGGAATGCAGACAGAGAGAATATGGTGCCATTTGGAATGCAGACAGAAGCAGAATATGGTGCCATTTGGAATGCAGACAGAGAGAATATGGTGCCATTTGGAATGGAATATGGTGCCAGAATGCAGAGAAAATTTATGAGAATATGTCATTTGGAATGCAGACAGAGAGATGGTGCCATTTGGAATGCAGATGGTGTCATTTGGAATGCAGACAGAGAGAATATGGTGTCATTTGGAATGCAGACAGAGAGAAACGCATGGTGCCATTTGGAATGCAGACAGAGAGAATATGGTGTCATTTGGAATGCAGACAGAGAGGAACGTATGGTGTCATTTGGAATGCAGACAGAGAGAAATGGTGCCATTTGGAATGCAGACAGAGAGAATTTGTCATTTGGAATGCAGACAGAGAGAATATGGTGCCATTTGGAATGCAGACAGAGAGAATATGGTGCCATTTGGAATGCAGACAGAGAGAATATGGTGCCATTTGGAATGCAGACAGAGAGAATATGGTGCCATTTGGAATGCAGACAGAGAGAATATGGTGCCATTTGGAATGCAGACAGAGAGAATATGGTGCCATTTGGAATGCAGACAGAGAGAATATGGTGTCATGGTGCCATTTGGAATGCAGACAGAGAGATTGAAAAAATGGTGCCATTTGGACAGAGAGAATATGGTGCCATTTGGAATGCAGACAGAGAGAATATGGTGCCATTTGGAATGCAGACAGAGAGAATATGGTGCCATTTGGAATGCAGACAGAGAGAATATGGTGCCATTTGGAATGCAGACAGAGAGAATATGGTGCCATTTGGAATGCAGACAGAGAGAATATGGTGCCATTTGGAATGCAGACAGAGAGAATATGGTGCCATTTGGAATGCAGACAGAGAGAATATGGTGCCATTTGGAATGCAGACAGAGAGAATATGGTGCCATTTTTGAGAAATGGTGCCATTTGGAATGCAGAGAGAATATGGTGTCATTTGGAATGCAGACAGAGAGAATATGGTGCCATTTGGAATGCAGACAGAAAGAATATGGTGCCATTTGGAATGCAGACAGAGAGAATATGGTGCCATTTGGAATGCAGACAGAGAGAATATGGTGCCATTTGGAATGCAGACAGAGAGAATATGGTGCCATTTGGAATGCAGACAGAGATGGTGTCATTTGGAATGCAGACAGAGAAAAACGCAGGGTGTCATTTGGAATGCAGACAGAGAGAATGGTGCCATTTGGAATGCAGACAGAGATAATATGTTGTCATTTGGGTGTCATTTGGAATGCAGACAGAGAGAATATGGTGCCATTTGGAATGCAGACAGAAAGAATATGGTGCCATTTGGAATGCAGACAGAGAAAATATGGTGTCATTTGGAATGCAGACAGAGAAGATGGTGTCATTTGGAATGGTGTCATTTGGAATGCAGACAGAGAGAATATGGTGTCATTTGGAATGCAGACAGATGGTGCCAAATGCAGACATGGTGTCATTTGGAATGCAGACAGAGAGAATATGGTGTCATTTGGAATGCAGACAGAGAGAATATGGTGCCAGATGGTGCCATTTGGAATGCAGACAGAGAGAATATGGTGTCATTTGGAATGCAGACAGAATATGGTGTCATTTGGAATGCAGACAGAGAGAATATGGTGCCATTTGGAATGCAGACAGAGAGAAACAGGAGAATATGGTGCCATTTGGTGTCATTTGGAATGCAGACAGAGAATAGCCATTTGGAATGCAGACAGAGAGAATATGGTGTCATTTGGAATGCAGACAGAGAGAATATGGTGCCATTTGGAATGCAGACAGAGAGAATATGGTGCCAGAATGCAGACAGAGAGAACATGGTGTCATTTGGAATGCAGACAGAGGGAATATGGTGTCATTTGGAATGCAGACAGAGAGAATATGGTGTCATTTGGAATGCAGACAGAGAGAATATGGTGTCATTTGGAATGCAGACAGAGCCAGAAGACAGAAAGAATATGGTGCCATTTGGAATGCAGACAGAGAGTGCCATTTGGAATGCAGACAGAGAGAATATGGTGCCATTTGGAATGGTGTGCCATTTGGAATGCAGACAGATGGTGTCAGAAACACATGGTGTCATTTGGAATGCAGACAGAGAGAATATGGTGCCATTTGGAATGCAGACAGAGAGAACATGGTGTCATTTGGAATGCAGACAGAGGGAATATGGTGTCATTTGGAATGCAGACAGAGAGAATATGGTGTCATTTGGAATGCAGACAGAGAGAATATGGTGTCATTT
>NC_088399.1:100296676-100349176 GCF_034236695.1 Oncorhynchus nerka | reverse complement strand
CTCTATGGGGGGTGCCACAGGGTTCAATTCTCGGGCAAACTCTTTTCTCTGTGTATAACAATGATGTTGCTCTTGCTGCGGGCGATTCCCTGTTCCACCTCTACGCAGACGACACCATTCTGTATACTTCCGGCCCGTCCTTGGACACTGTGCTATCTAACCTCCAAACGAGCTTCAATGAGATACAACACTCCTTCCGTGGCCTCCAACTGCTCTTAAACGCTAGTAAAACCAAATGCATGCTTTTCAACCGTTCGCTGCCTGCACCCGCACGCCCGACTAGCATCACCACCCTGGATGGTTCCGACCTAGAATATGTGGACATCTATAAGTACCTAGGTGTCTGGCTAGACTGTAAACTCTCCTTCCAGACTCATATCAAACATCTCCAATCGAAAATCAAATCTAGAGTCGGCTTTCTATTCCGCCATAAACAAAGCCCAAACTTACCCTAGTAAAACTGACTATCCTACCGATCCTCGACTTCGGCGATGTCATCTACAAAATAGCTTCCAACACTCTACTCAGCAAACTGGATGCAGTTTATCACAGTGCCATCCGTTTTGTTACTAAAGCACCTTATACCACCCACCACTGCGACCTGTATGCTCTAGTCGGCTGGCCCTCGCTACATATTCGTCGCCAGACCCACTGGCTCCAGGCCATCTACAAGTCCATGCTAGGTAAAGCTCCGCCTTATCTCAGTTCACTGGTCACGATGGCAACACCCATCCGTAGCACGCGCTCCAGCAGGTGTATCTCACTGGTCATCCCTAAAGCCAACACCTCATTTGGCCGCCTTTCGTTCCAGTACTCTGCTGCCTGTGACTGTGACGAACTGCAAAAATCGCTGAAGTTGGAGACTTTTATCTCCCTCACCAACTTCAAACATCAGCTATCTGAGCAGCTAACCGATCGCTGCAGCTGTACACAGTCTATCGGTAAATAGCCCACCCATTTTCACCTACCTCATCCCCACAGTTTTTATTTATTTACTTTTCTGCTCTTTTGCACACCAATATCTCTACCTGTACATGACCATCTGATCATTTATCACTCCAGTGTTAATCTGTAAAATTGTCATTATTCGCCTACCTCCTCATGCCTTTTGCACACAATGTATATAGACTCCCTTTTTTCTACTGTGTTATTGACTTGTTAATTGTTTACTCCATGTGTAACTCTGTGTTGTCTGTTCACACTGCTATGCTTTATCTTGGCCAGGTCGCAGTTGCAAATGAGAACTTGTTCTCAACTAGCCTACCTGGTTCAATAAAGGTGATTTATTTTTATTTTTATGTAGTGCACTACTTTAGACCAGGGCCCTAAAGGGAATGGCATCCTATTCCCTATGTAGTGCACTACTTTAGACCAGAGTCACTATAGGATAAATAGAGATTAGGGTGTCATTTGGGAAGAAACCTATAAGAAGGAGAGATGTATCTTCTCTGATATGAAATCAGTGTATTCAGTTTGATCAGGCTGTATCCATGGTGATGAAGTATAACCCCTCTAAAGTCCTTTTGATCAGGCTGTATCCATGGTGATGAAGTATAACCCCTCTAAAGTCCTTTTGTTCAGGCTGTATCCATGGTGATGAAGTATAACCACTCTAAAGTCCTTTTGATCAGGCTGTATCCATGGTGATTAAGTATAACCCCTCTAAAGTCATTTTGATCTGTCTGTATCCATGGTGATGAAGTATAACCCCTCTAAAGTCCATTTTGATCAGGCTGTATCCATGGTGATGAAGTATAACCCCTCTAAAGTCAGTTTGATCAGGCTGTATCCAAGGTGATGAAGAATAACCCCTCTAAAGTCAATACTAACAGAGGTTCTCCTATTTGGTCAAAGATAAATTACTAATGGGAAAGCATTTTTGTGTTTGATATTTCCTTCTATTGCCTTTTGGAACGATTGCCTTGGTAGCGCTTCCCTGGTCACCCAACTTGACACGGTTTGATGAATCACCGTGGAAACCAGGTTGGGAACAGGAGTGACTAACGATCTGTGTAGGGCTTTGATTTAATCAATCAACAAAATACTTTAACCTTGCCAATACCTGCACGGCACACACACACACACACATACTCACACCACACACACAAATACTCACACACACACACACACACATACTTACGCACACACCACACACACATACTCACACACACACACACACACACACATACTTACGCACACACCACACACAAATACTCACACACACACACACATACTTACGCACACACCACACACACATACTCTCACACACACACACATACTCACACCACACACATACTTACGCACACACACACACACATACTCACACACACACACACACATACTCACACACACACACACACACATACTTACGCACACAGGAATGAACACACACGGCTGCTGCTGCTGATTCTAAAGGACAAAGTCCTGAAGGAGTCCAGTCATACAATCAACCGGGACGACGTTGTAACTCACACCTCAGTCTGAGTTCACCCGCTGCAGCTGTGGGTCCGGTCTACGGGTCCGGTCTACGGGTCCGGTCTATGGGTCTGGTCTACGGGTCCGGTCTACGGGTCCGGTCTATGGGTCTGGTCTACGGGTCCGGTCTACGGGTCTGGTCTATGGGTCTGGTCTATGGGTCCGGTCTACGGGTCCGGTCTACGGGTCCGGTCTACGGGTCCGGTCTATGGGTCCGGTCTACGGGTCCGGTCTACGGGTCTGGTCTACGGGTCCGGTCTATGGGTCCGGGCTATGGGTCTGGTCTATGGGTCCGGTCTACGGGTCCGGTCCATGGGTCCGGTCTATGGGTCTGGTCTATGGGTCCGGTCTACGGGCCTGGTCTACGGGTCCGTCTCACGGGTCCGCCCACGGGTCCGCCTATGGGGTCCGGTCAGGTCGGGTCCGGTCTATGGGTCTGGTCTATGGGTCCGGTCTACGGGTCCGGTCTACGGGTCTGGTCTACGGGTCCGGTCTACGGGTCTGGTCTACGGGTCCGGTCTATGGGTCCGGGCTATGGGTCTGGTCTATGGGTCCGGTCTCACGGGTCGGTCCATGGGTCCGGTCTATGGGTCTGGTCTACGGGGTCCATGGGTCTGGTCACGGGTCGGTCTATGGGTCTCTACGGGTCCGGTCTACGGGTCCGGTCCAGGGTCCGGTCTACGGGTCCGGTCTATGGGTCCGGTCTATGGGTCTGGTCTATGGGTCCGGTCTACGGGTCCGGTCTACGGGTCTGGTCTGGGTCCGGTCTATGGGTCCGGTCTATGGGTCCGGTCTATGGGTCCGGTCTATGGGTCCGGTCCATGGGTCTGGTCTATGGGTCCGGTCTATGGGTCCGGTCTACGGGTCGGTCTATGGGTCCGGTCTATGGGTCCGGTCTATGGGTCCGGTCTATGGGTCCGGTCTACGGGTCCGGTCTACGGGTCCGGTCTACGGGTCCGATCTACGGGTCTGGTCTATGGGTCCGGTCCATGACGTCAGTTGTTTGACCGTTGTAACTCACACCTCAGTCTGAGTTCACCCGCTGCAGCTGTGGGTCCGGTCTACGGGTCCGGTCTATGGGTCTGGTCTATGGGTCCGGTCTACGGGTCCGGTCTACGGGTCCGTTCTACGGGTCCGGTCTATGGGCCCGGTCTATGGGTCCGGTCTACGGGTCCGGTCTATGGGTCCGGTCTACGGGTCCGTTCTACGGGTCCGGTCTATGGGCCCGGTCTATGGGTCTGGTCTACGGGTCCGGTCTACGGGTCCGGTCTATGGGTCTGGTCTATGGGTCTGGTCTATGGGTCTGGTCTATGGGTCTGGTCTACGGGTCCGGTCTACGGGTCCGGTCTATGGGTCTGGTCTATGGGTCCGGTCCATGGGTCTGGTCTATGGGTCTGGTCTATGGGCCCGGTCTATGGGTCTGGTCTATGAGTCTGGTCTATGGGTCTGGTCTATGGGTCTGGTCTATGGGTCTGGTCTATGGGTCTGGTCTATGGTTCTGGTCTATGGGACTGGTCTATGGGTCTGGTCTATGGTTCTGGTCTATGGGTCCGGTCCATGTGTCTGGTCTATGGGCCCGGTCTATGGGTCTGGTCTATGGGTCTGGTCTATGGGTCTGGTCTATGGGTCTATGGGTCCGGTCCATGGGTCTGGTCTATGGGTCTGGTCTATGGGTCTGGTCATTGGGTCTGGTCATTGGGTCTGGTCTATGGGTCTGGTCTATGGGTCTGGTCATTGGGTCTGGTCATTGGGTCTGGTCTATGGGTCTGGTCATTGGGTCCAGTCTAAAGTAGTGGATTTAGGAAATTGTTCCATTTGTGTGGCGCTCCACTGATCGCTCCATACATCAGTCTGAACCTGCTATTCTTCAAGTCCTTGGTGCTGAAGTCAAAATAACCTGATTCATGATTCGTATAGGTCGACCCTGATTCATGATTCGTATAGGCCGACCCTGATTCATGATTCGTATCGACCGGCCTTGATTCATGATTCGTATCGACCGGCCCTGATTCATGATTCGTATAGGCCGACTCTGATTCATGATTCGTATAGGCCGGCCCTGATTCATGATTCGTATAGGCGTTCTATTCATACGTTCTGAGGCTGAGTCCTCCACTGAGGCGTTCTGAAGTGGTCACTGAGTCCTCCACTCTTACGTTCTGAAGTGGTCACTGAGTCCTCCACTCTTACGTTCTGAAGTGGTCAATGAGTACTCCACTGAGACGTTCTGAGGCTGAGTCCTCCACTGAGACGTTCTGAAGTGGTCACTGAGTCCTCCACTCTTACGTTCTGAAGTGGTCACTGAGTCCTCCACTCTTACGTTCTGAAGTGGTCACTGAGTCCTCCACTGAGACGTTCTGAAGTGGTCACTGAGTCCTCCACTGAGACGTTCTGAAGTGGTCACTGAGTCCTCCACTGAGACGTTCTGAAGTGGTCACTGAGTCCTCCACTGAGACGTTCTGAAGTGGTCACTGAGTCCTCCACTGAGACGTTCTGAAGTGGTCACTGAGTCCTCCACGGAGACGTTCTGAAGTGGTCACTGAGTCCTCCACTGAGACGTTCTGAGGCTGAGTCCTCCACTGAGACGTTCTGAGGCTGAGTCCTCCACTGAGACGTTCTGAAGTGGTCACTGAGTCCTCCACTGAGGAGTTCTGAAGTGGTCACTGAGTCCTCCACTGAGACGTTCTGAAGTGGTCACTGAGTCCTCCACTCTTACGTTCTGAAGTGGTCACTGAGTCCTCCACTGAAACGTTCTGAAGTGTCACTGAGTCCTCCACTGAGACGTTCTGAAGTGGTCACTGAGTCCTCCACTGAGACGTTCTGAAGTGGTCACTGAGTCCTCCACTGAGGCGTTCTGAAGTGGTCACTGAGTCCTCCACGGAAACGTTCTGAAGTGGTCCCTGAGTCCTCCACTGAGACGTTCTGAAGTGGTCCCTGAGTTCTCCACTGAGACGTTCTGAAGTGGTCCCTGAGTCCTCCACTGAGACGTTCTGAAGTGGTCCCTGAGTCCTCCACTCTTACGTTCTGAAGTGGTCACTGAGTCCTCTGTGTGTTTCTCTCTGCCTTCTCCCAGGGATGTGGTAAAGCCCTAGTAATATCATCCATATTTTCACTTGATCTTTTTATCTCTGTCAATATTCTGTTCATTCTGAAATGTAGCTAAACCACAGAGGTGTTATTAGACTGAAAGCTGTCTGTTTGTCTGTCTGTCTGGCTGATTGTGTGGCTGATTGTGTGGCTGTCTGTATGTACAGTCTGTCTGTCTGTCTGTCTGTCTGTCTGTCTGTCTGTCTGTCTGTCTGTCTGTCTGTCTGTCTGTCTGTATGTACAGTATGTCTGTCTGCCTGTCTGTTTGTCTGGGAAATAGGACTGTGTGAACACTACATAATACACTCTTTCAGATGAGCAGTCACAAAACTCATATAAATGTTTCTTTATTCTCTCAGTATCTCCACCTGAATAAATTCAATTAGGTAAGAAGGTGAGGATTGAACAATCTGATTATCTCTGTCTGATGAAATGTAACTAGGTGAGGATAGAACTATCTGATTATCTCTGTCTGATGAAATGTAACTAGGTGAGGATAGAACTATCTGATTATCTCTGTCTGATGAAATGTAACTAGGTGAGGATAGAACTATCTGATTATCTCTGTCTGAGGTGAAGATAGAACTGGATGGACCAATAAGCGCTAGCTTCTCCAATGGGTCAACAAATATAAAATGTCAAACTTCCTAAACAGAGACAGTAAAACCCACTGGCTCCAGGTCATCTAATTGTCTTTGCTAGGTAAAGCCCTGCCTTATCTCAGTTCACTGGTCACCATAGCATCACCCACCCGTAGCACGTGCTCCAGCAGGTATATTTCACTGGTCATCCCCAATGCCAACACTTCCTTTGGGCGCCTTTCCTTCCAGTGCTCTGCTGCTAGTGACTGGAACAAAAAATGACTGAAGCTGGAGACTCTTTCCTCCCTCACTAGCTTGAACCTTTTTGGGATAGGGGGCAGCATTTTCACTGTTGGATGAATAGCGTGCCCAGAGTGAACTGCCTTCTGCTCTGTCCCAGATGCTAATATATGCATATTATTATTAGCATTGGACAGAAAAAACTCTGGAGTTTCTAAAACGGTTTGAATGATGTCTGTGAGTATAACAGAACTCATATGGCAGGCGAAAACCTAAGTGGGATATCTGAGGTTTGTAATTTTTCAAAGATTGGCCTACCGAATACACAGTGTCTATGGAGTCAAGTTGCACTTCCTACGGCTTCCACTAGATGTCAACCGTGTTTAGAAACTGGTTTGAGGATTCTACTGTAAAGGGGGGGGGCTCATGAGACCTCTTTGAGTCAGTGGTCTGGCAGAGAGCCTTGGTCTCATGACGCGCGCTCCCGACGGAGTTACCTCTCGTTCCAGTGCTTTTCTGAAGACATAGGAATTATACGGTTGGAACATTATTGATGTTTTATGTTAAAAACATCCTAAAGATTGATTCCGTACATCATTTCACTTGTTTCTACAACCTGTAACGGAACTTTTCGAGTTTTTGTCTGGACGAAGTGCTCACGATTACTTGGCTGAACACGCTAACAACAAGTGGCTATTTGGACATAAATTATGGACTTTATGGAACAAATCAGTCATGTATTGTCGAACTGGGATTCCTGGGAGTGCCTTCTAATGAAGATCATCAAAGGTAAGTGAATATTTATGGTGTTATTTCTAACTTCTGTTGATATCTCTCTGGCTGGATTGGGCTCTGAGCGCCGTTCTCTGATTATGCTTTTTCCGTAAAGTGTTTTTGAAATCTGACACAGCGGTTGTATTAACTTCTTAAGGTATAGGGGGCAGCATTTTCCCTTTTGGATAAATAACGTGCCCAATTTCAACTTCCTGCTACTCGTGCTAAGAATATAAGATATGCATATTATTAGTAGATTTGGATAGAAAACACTCTGTACACGTGTATCTTTTATCTATGTTTATTGTGAGTATTTCTGCAAAATCACAGGATGTTTTGGAATCAAAACATTACTGCACGTAACGCGCCAATGTAAACTGAGATTTTTTGGATATAAATATGAACATTATCGAACAAAACATGTATTGTCCTATGAGTGTCATCTGATGAAGATCATCAAAGGTTAGTGATTAATTATATCTATATTTCTACTTTTTGTGACTCCTATCTTTGTCTGGAAAAATGGCTGTGTTTTTTTGACTTGGCTATGACCTAACATAATCATATGTTGTGCTTTCGCTGTAAAGCCTTTTTGAAATCGGACACGATGGGTAGATTAACAAGATGTTTATCTTTAATTTGCTGTATTGAACCCTTTTAACCTCTTGAAACTAGGGGGCACTATTTTTATTTTTGGAAAAATAATGTTCCCAAAGCAAACCACCTATTTCTCAGGACCAGATGCTAGAATATGCATATAATTGACAGCTTAGGATAGACAACACTATAAAGTTTCCAAAACTGTCAAAATATTGTCTGTGAGTATAACAGAACTGATTTTGAAGGTGAAATCCTGAGAAAAATCCAATCAGGAAGTGAATCTTTAGAGTGTTTTCTATCCTAAGGTGTCAAT
The DNA here is from genome assembly GCF_034236695.1 of Oncorhynchus nerka. Taxonomy (NCBI): domain Eukaryota; kingdom Metazoa; phylum Chordata; class Actinopteri; order Salmoniformes; family Salmonidae; genus Oncorhynchus; species Oncorhynchus nerka. The sequence continues at coordinate 100,341,106 of NC_088399.1, read as the reverse complement.
TATATGCATATTCTAGCATCTGGTCCTGATAAATAGGCCGTTTACTTTGGGAACGTTATTTTTCCAAAAATAAAAATAGTGCCCCCTAGCTTCAAGATGATATTATTAAGCACCAGCTGTCAGAGCAGCTCAAAGAACACTGCACCTGTACATAGCCCATCGGTAAATAGCCCATCCAATCTACTTCATCCCCATACTGTTATTTATTTTGCTCCTTTGCACCCCAGTATCTCTACCTGCACACTCATCTTCTGCACATCTATCACTCCTGTGTTTAATTGCTATATTGTAATTATTTCGCCACTATGGCCTATTTATTGCCTTACCTCCTTATCCTACCTCATTTGAACACACTGTAATAGAGACTTTTTTTCTACTATATTATTGACTGTATGTTTGTTTATTCCATGTCCTTTGCTTTATCTTGGCCAGGTCGCAGTTGTAAATGAGAACTTGTTCTCAACTAGCCTACCTGTTTAAATAAAGGTGAAATAAATACAAATAAAGCACACACACGTTTATTTTTAGTGTCCTTGATTGAAAACCCTACTTTCCCTAACTCCTAGCCATAAACCTACCTCCTAACCATAAACCTTCTTCGGGATCGGTGTCCCTTCCACGGGACGGTTGAGCTAATGTGCGGTAATATGAAGTCTAATGCGATTAGCATGAGGTTGTAAGTAACAAGAACATTTTCCAGGACATAGACATATCAGATATTGACAGAAAGCTTAAATTCTTGTTAATCTAACTGCACTGTCCAATTTACAGTAGCTATTAGGGTGAAAGAATACCATACTATTGTTTGAGGAGAGTGCACAATTTTGAACATAAAAAGTTATTAATAAACAAATTAGGCACATTTGGGCAGCCTTGATACAACATTTTGAACAGAAATGCAATGGTTCATTGAATCAGCCTAAAACTTAGCACATACACTGCTGCCATCTAGTGGCATTTCAACAAAATACAAAAGAATGGTTGTTATTTTCTTTGTATGATCTTTTACCAGATCTATTGTGTTATATTCTACTACATTCCGTTCACATTTCCACCAAATCCAAAGTGTTTCCTTTCAAATGGTACCAAAAATATGCACATCCTTGCTTCAGGGCCTGAGCTAAAGGCAGTTAAATTTGGGTATGTCATTTCAGGTGAAATTTGAAAAAAAGGCTGCGGATCCCTAACCCTAACCATAAACCTAACCCTTGGCCTTAACCTAACCTTAACCATAAACCTAACCCTTAGCCTTAACCTAACCTTAACACCGAACTCCTTAGTCTAACCCCTAACCCTAACCATAAACCTAACCCTTAGCCTTAACCTAACCTTAACACCGAACTCCTTAGTCTAACCCCTAACCCTAACCATAAACCTAACCCTTAGCCTTAACCTAACCTTAACACCGAACTCCTTAGTCTAACCCCTAACTCTAACCATAAACCTAACCCTTAGCCTTAACCTAACCTTAACACCGAACTCCTTAGTCTAACCCCTAACCCTAACCATAAACCTAACCCCTTAGCCTTAACCTAACCTTAACACCGAACTCCTTAGTCTAACCCCCCCTAACCCTAACCATAAACCTAACCCTTAGCCTTAAACCTAACCTTAACCACACGAACTCCTTAGTCTAACCCCTAACCCTAACCATAAACCTAACCCTTAGCCTTAACCTAACCTTAACACCGAACTCCTTAGTCTAACCCCTAACCCTAACCATAAACCTAACCCTTAGCCTTAACCTAACCTTAACACCGAACTCCTTAGTCTAACCCCTAACTCTAACCATAAACCTAACCCTTAGCCTTAACCTAACCTTAACACCGAACTCCTTAGTCTAACCCCTAACCTAACCATAAACCTAACCCTTAGCCTTAACCTAACCTTAACACCGAACTCCTTAGTCTAACCCCTAACTCTAACCATAAACCTAACCCTTAGCCTTAACCTAACCTTAACACCGAACTCCTTAGTCTAACCCCTAACTCTAACCATAAACCTAACCCTTAGCCTTAACCTAACCTTAACACCGAACTCCTTAGTCTAACCCCTAACTCTAACCATAATTCTAAAGCTTAAACTAGCTATTTTGTTTGTGGGGTCCAGCGAAATGTCCCCACTTGTCCGAATTGTCCTTCTGGTCTGGGACTTCTGGTCCCCACAAGGATAGTAACAACCAAAACACACACCGTGGCTAAAATAGCCTTCTAAACACGACAGTCACTGTTGTTATCAGAGATCAACCAACAGCGAGTCTCATGCCACTAACAATGAACAGGCGACAGAGCAGTAGACAAGGTTCATTTACCAAATGGCACCCTAATCCCTACTTAGTGCACTACTTTTAACCAGTGTCCATAGGGCTCTAATCAAAAATTAGTGCACTATATAGGGAATAGGGTTCTGATCAAAATAAGTGCTCTATATAGGGATGAGGATGAAATAGGATGAAAGGATGAATAGGATGAAATAGGATGAAAACTATGATCAGTGGTGGAATGGAAAAGAAATCAATAAAATAATGTAAGAAGAAATATAAATATTATCCACCATAACATTCACCTGCACTGCATTTTATATCAACTATATCAACTTTATGTTTTTTTGTACGACATAATGAAGCTAGGGAATGTAAAATAACAAACACAGTGGTCCTCTGGTTGAAGAGGCTGGGATCCTCTGGTTGAAGAGGCTGGGATCCTCGGGTTGAAGAGGCTGGGATCCTCTGGTTGAAGAGGCTGGGTTCCTCTGGTTGAAGAGGCTGGGATCCTCTGGTTGAAGAGGCTGGGTTCCTCTGGTTGAAGAGGCTGGGATCCTCTGGTTGAAGAGGCTGGGTTCCTCAGGTTGAAGAGGCTGGGATCCTCTGGTTGAAGAGGCTGGGTTCCTCTGGTTGAAGAGGCTGGGATCCTCTGGTTGAAGAGGCTGGGATCCTCTGGTTGAAGAAGCTGGGTTCCTTGGGTTGAAGAGGCTGGGATCCTCTGGTTGAAGAGGCTGGGATCCTCTGGTTGAAGAGGCTGGGATCCTCTGGTTGAAGAGGCTGGGATCCTCTGGTTGAAGAGGCTGGGATCCTCTGGTTGAAGAGGCTGGGATCCTCTGGTTGAAGAGGCTGGGTTCCTCTGGTTGAAGAGGCTGGGTTCCTCTGGTTGAAGAGGCTGGGTTCCTCTGGTTGAAGAGGCTGGGTTCCTCTGGTTGAAGAGGCTGGGTTCCTCTGGTTGAAGAGGCTGGGTTCCTCTGGTTGAAGAGGCTGGGTTCCTCTGGTTGAAGAGGCTGGGTTCTGGTTGAAGAGGCTGGGTTCCTCTGGTTGAAGAGGCTGGGATCCTCTGGTTGAAGAGGCTGGGATCCTCTGGTTGAAGAAGCTGGGTTCCTCTGGTTGAAGAGGCTGGGTTCCTCTGGTTGAAGAGGCTGGGATCCTCTGGTTGGAGGCTTCCTCTGGTTGAGGCTGGGTTCCTCTGGTTGAAGAGGCTGGGATCCTCTGGTTGAAGAGGCTGGGATCCTCTGGTTGAAGAGGCTGGGATCCTCTGGTTGAAGAGGCTGGGATCCTCTGGTTGAAGAGGCTGGGATCCTCTGGTTGAAGAAGCTGGGTTCCTCTGGTTGAAGAGGCTGGGATCCTCTGGTTGAAGAGGCTGGGATCCTCTCGTTGAAGAAGCTGGGTTCCTCGGGTTGAAGAGGCTGGGATCCTCGGGTTGAAGAGGCTGGGATCCTCGGGTTGAAGAGGCTGAGATCCTCAGGTTGAAGAGGCTGGGATCCTCAGGTTGAAGAGGCTGGGATCCTCAGGTTGAAGAGGCTGGGATCCTCTGGTTGAAGAGGCTGGGATCCTCTGGTTGAAGAGGCTGGGTTCCTCTGGTTGAAGAGGCTGGGTTCCTCTGGTTGAAGAGGCTGGGTTCCTCTGGTTGAAGAGGCTGGGATCCTCTGGTTGAAGAGGCTGGGTTCCTCTGGTTGAAGAGGCCGGGTTCTGGTTGAAGAGGCCGGGTTCCTCTGGTTGAAGAGGCTGGGTTCATCAGGTTGAAGAGGCTGGATTCCTCTGGTTGAAGAGGCTGGGCTCTGGTTGAAGAGGCTGGGTTCATCAGGTTGAAGAGGCTGGATTCCTCTGGTTGAAGAGGCTGGGTTCTGGTTGAAGAGGCTGGGTTTAAGTTGAAGAGGCTGGGTTCCTCTGGTTGAAGAGGCTGGGTTCCTCTGGTGGAAGAGGCTGGGTTCATCAGGTTGAAGAGGCTGGGTTCTGGTTGAAGAGGCTGGGTTCTGGTTGAAGAGGCTGGGTTCTGGTTGAAGAGGCTGGGTTCTGGTTGAAGATGCTGGGTTCCGGTTGAAGAGGCTGGGTTCTGGTTGAAGATGCTGGGTTCCTCTGGTTGAAGAGGCTGGGTTCTGGTAGAAGAGGCTGGGTTCCTCTGGTTGAAGAGGCTGGGTTCTGGTAGAAGAGGCTGGGTTCCTCAGGTTGACGAGGCTGGGTTCATCAGGTTGAAGAGACTGGGTTCCTCTGGTTGAAGAGGCTGGGTTCTGGTTGAAGAGGCTGGGTTCCTCTGGTTGAAGAGGCTGGGTTCCTCTGGTTGAAGAGGCTGGGTTCTGGTAGAAGAGACTGGGTTCCTCTGGTTGACGAGGCTGGGTTCCTCTTGGTTACAGGGAATGGGTTCCTCTGGTTGAAGAGGCTGGGTTCCTCTGGTTGAAGAGACAGGGTTCTGGTAGAAGAGGCTGGGTTCCTCTGGTAGAAGAGGCTGGGTCCCTCTGGTTGAAGAGGCTGGGTTCCTCTGTTTGACGAGGCTGGGTTCTGTTTGACAAGGCTGGGTTCCTCTGGTTGACGAGGATGGGTTCCTCTGGTTGACGAGCCTGGGTTCCTCTGGTTGACGAGGCTGGGTTCCTCTGGTTGACGAGGCTGGGTTCCTCTAGTTGAAGAGGCTGGGTTCCTCTGGTTGAAGAGGCTGGGTTCCTCTGGTTGACGAGGCTGGGTTCCTCTTGTTGACGAGGCTGGGTTCCTCTAGTTGAAGAGGCTGGGTTCCTCTGGTTGAAGAGGCTGGGTTCCTCTGGTTGAGGAGGCTGGGTTCCTCTAGTTGAAGAGCCTGGGTTCCTCAGGTTGAAGAGGCTGGGTTCCTCAGGTTGAAGAGGCTGGGTTCTGATATTTTGTGTCTTCGTTCTACATATATAGTATATAGTAGAGAGGCTATATACAGTAGAGAGGCTATAAACAGTAGAGAGGCTATATACAGTAGAGAGGCTATAAACAGTAGAGAGGCTACATACAGTAGAGAGGCTATATACAGTAGAGAGGCTATATACAGTAGAGGGGCTATATACAGTAGTGAGGCTATATACAGTAGAGGGGCTATATACAGTAGTGAGGCTATATACAGTAGAGAGGCTATATACAGTAGAGAGGCTATAAACAGTAGAGAGGTTATATACAGTAGAGAGGCTATAAACAGTAGAGAGGCTATATACAGTAGAGAGGTTATAAACAGTAGAGAGGCTATAAACAGTAGAGAGGCTATATACAGTAGAGAGGCTATATACAGTAGAGAGGCTATATACAGTAGAGAGGCTATAAACAGTAGAGAGGCTATATACAGTAGAGAGGCTATAAACAGTAGAGAGGCTATAAACAGTAGAGAGGCTATATACAGTAGAGAGGTTATATACAGTAGAGAGGTTATAAACAGTAGAGAGGCTTTATACAGTAGAGAGGCTATATACAGTAGAGAGGCTATATACAGTAGAGAGGCTATAAACAGTAGAGAGGCTACATACAGTAGAGAGGTTATATACAGTAGAGAGGCTATAAACAGTAGAGAGGCTTTATACAGTAGAGAGGCTATATACAGTAGAGAGGCTATAAACAGTAGAGGCTATATACAGTAGAGGCTATATACAGTAGAGAGGTTATATACAGCAGAGGGGCTATAAACAGTAGAGAGGCTACATACAGTAGAGAGGCTATAAACACTAGTGAGGCTATATACAGTAGAGGGGCTATATACAGTAGAGAGGCTATATACAGTAGCGAGGCTATATACAGTAGAAAGACTATAACAGTAGAGGCTATATACAGTAGAGGGGCTATATACAGTAGCGAGGCTATATACAGTAGAAAGACTATAACAGTAGAGAGACTATATACAGTAGAGGGGCTATATACAGTAGCGAGGCTATATACAGTAGAGAGGCTACATACAGTAGAGAGGCTATATACAGTAGAGAGGTTATAAACAGTAGAGAGGCTTTATACAGTAGAGAGGCTATATACAGTAGAGAGGCTATATACAGTAGAGAGGCTATAAACAGTAGAGAGGCTACATACAGTAGAGAGGTTATATACAGTAGAGAGGCTATAAACAGTAGAGAGGCTTTATACAGTAGAGAGGCTATATACAGTAGAGAGGCTATAAACAGTAGAGGCTATATACAGTAGAGGCTATATACAGTAGAGAGGTTATATACAGCAGAGCGGCTATAAACAGTAGAGAGGCTACATACAGTAGAGAGGCTATAAACACTAGTGAGGCTATATACAGTAGAGGGGCTATATACAGTAGAGAGGCTATATACAGTAGCGAGGCTATATACAGTAGAAAGACTATAACAGTAGAGGCTATATACAGTAGAGGGGCTATATACAGTAGCGAGGCTATATACAGTAGAAAGACTATAACAGTAGAGAGACTTTATACAGTAGAGGGGCTATATACAGTAGCGAGGCTATATACAGTAGAGAGGCTACATACAGTAGAGAGGCTATATACAGTAGCGAGGCTATATACAGTAGAGACTATATACAGTAGAGGGGCTATATACAGTAGAGGGGCTATATACAGTGGAGAGGCTATATACAGTAGAGCTATATACAGTAGAGAGGCTATATACAGTAGTGAGGCTATATACAGTAGAAAGACTATAACAGTAGAGGCTATATACAGTAGAGGGCTATATACAGTAGAGAGGCTATATACAGTAGTGAGGCTATATACAGTAGCGAGGCTATATACAGTAGAAAGACTATAACAATAGAGGCTATATACAGAAGAGGGGCTATATTCAGTAGAGAGGCTACATACACTAGAGGCTATATACAGTAGTGAGCCTATATACAGTAGAGGGGCTATATACAGTAGCGAGGCTATATACAGTAGAGAGGCTACATACAGTAGAGAGGCTATATACAGTAGAGAGGCTACATACAGTAGCGAGGCTATATACAGTAGAGAGGCTATATACAGTAGAGAGGCTATATACAGTAGAGAGGCTATATACAGTAGAGAGGCTATATACAGTAGAGGCTATATACAGTAGAGAGGCTATATACAGTAGAGAGGCTACATACAGTAGAGAGGCTATATACAGTAGAAATACTATATACAGAGGCTATATACAGTAGAAAGACTATAACAGTAGAGAGACTATATACATTAGAGGGGCTATATACAGTAGAGAGGCTATATACAGTAGAGAGGCTATATACAGTAGAGAGGCTATATACAGTAGAGAGGCTATAAACAGTAGAGAGACTATATACAGTAGAGAGGCTATATACAGTAGAGAGACTATATACAGTAGAGAGGCTATAAACAGTAGAGAGGCTACATACAGTAGAGAGGTTATATACAGTAGAGAGGCTATAAACAGTAGAGAGGCTTTATACAGTAGAGAGGCTATATACAGTAGAGAGGCTATAAACAGTAGAGGCTATATACAGTAGAGGCTATATACAGTAGAGAGGTTATATACAGCAGAGGGGCTATAAACAGTAGAGAGGCTACATACAGTAGAGAGGCTATAAACAGTAGTGAGGCTATATACAGTAGAGGGGCTATATACAGTAGAGAGGCTATATACAGTAGCGAGGCTATATACAGTAGAAAGACTATAACAGTAGAGGCTATATACAGTAGAGGGGCTATATACAGTAGCAGTAGAGGCTATATACAGTAGAAAGACTATATACAGTAGAGAGACTATATACAGTAGAGAGGCTATATACAGTAGCGAGGCTATATACAGTAGAGAGGCTACATACAGTAGAGAGGCTATATACAGTAGCGAGGCTATATACAGTAGAGACTATATACAGTAGAGGGGCTATATACAGTAGAGGGGCTATATACAGTGGAGAGGCTATATACAGTAGAGAGGCTATATACAGTAGTGAGGCTATATACAGTAGAAAGACTATAACAGTAGAGGCTATATACAGTAGAGGGGCTATATACAGTAGAGAGGCTATAAACAGTAGAGAGGCTATATACAGTAGCGAGGCTATATACAGTAGAAAGACTATAACAGTAGAGGCTATATACAGTAGAGGGCTATATACAGTAGAGAGGCTATATACAGTAGAGAGGCTATATACAGTAGTGAGACTATATACAGTAGAGGGCTATATACAGTAGAGAGCTATATACAGTAGAGAGGCTATATACAGTAGAGAGGCTATATACAGTAGAGAGGCTACATACAGTAGTAAACAGTAGTGAGGCTATATACAGTAGAGAGGCTATATACAGTAGAGAGGCTATATACAGTAGAGAGGCTATATACAGTAGAGAGGCTATATACAGTAGAGAGGCTATATACAGTAGAGAGGCTATATACAGTAGAGAGGCTATATACAGTAGAGAGGCTATATACAGTAGAGAGGCTATATACAGTAGCGAGGCTATATACAGTAGAGACTATATACAGTAGAGAGGCTATATACAGTAGCGAGGCTATATACTGTAGAGAGGCTATAAACAGTAGAGAGGCTATATACAGTAGAGAGACTATATACAGTAGAGAGGCTATATACAGTAGAAAGACTATATACAGTAGAGAGACTATATACAGTAGAAAGACTATATACAGTAGAGAGACTATATACAGTAGAGGGGCTATATACAGTAGCGAGGCTATATACAGTAGAAAGACTATAACAGTAGAGAGACTATATACAGTAGAGGGGCTATATACAGTAGCGAGGCTATATACAGTAGAGAGGCTACATACAGTAGAGAGGCTATATACAGTAGAGAGGCTTTATACAGTAGAGAGGCTATATACAGTAGAGAGGCTATATACAGTAGAGAGGCTATAAACAGTAGAGAGGCTACATACAGTAGAGAGGTTATATACAGTAGAGAGGCTATAAACAGTAGAGAGGCTTTATACAGTAGAGAGGCTATATACAGTAGAGAGGCTATAAACAGTAGAGGCTATATACAGTAGAGGCTATATACAGTAGAGAGGTTATATACAGCAGAGGGGCTATAAACAGTAGAGAGGCTACATACAGTAGAGAGGCTATAAACACTAGTGAGGCTATATACAGTAGAGGGGCTATATACAGTAGAGAGGCTATATACAGTAGCGAGGCTATATACAGTAGAAAGACTATAACAGTAGAGGCTATATACAGTAGAGGGGCTATATACAGTAGCGAGGCTATATACAGTAGAAAGACTATAACAGTAGAGAGACTATATACAGTAGAGGGGCTATATACAGTAGCGAGGCTATATACAGTAGAGAGGCTACATACAGTAGAGAGGCTATATACAGTAGCGAGGCTATATACAGTAGAGACTATATACAGTAGAGGGGCTATATACAGTAGAGGGGCTATATACAGTGGAGAGGCTATATACAGTAGAGAGGCTATATACAGTAGTGAGGCTATATACAGTAGAAAGACTATAACAGTAGAGGCTATATACAGTAGAGGGGCTATATACAGTAGAGAGGCTATATACAGTAGTGAGGCTATATACAGTAGCGAGGCTATATACAGTAGAAAGACTATAACAATAGAGGCTATATACAGAAGAGGGCTATATACAGTAGAGAGGCTATATACAGTAGAGGCTATATACAGTAGTGAGCCTATATACAGTAGAGGGGCTATATACAGTAGAGGCTATATACAGTAGAGAGGCTACATACAGTAGAGAGGCTATATACAGTAGAGAGGCTATATACAGTAGCGAGGCTATATACAGTAGAGAGGCTATATACAGTAGAGAGGCTATATACAGTAGAGAGGCTATATACAGTAGAGAGGCTACATACAGTAGCGAGGCTATATACAGTAGAGAGGCTACATACAGTAGCGAGGCTATATACAGTAGAGGGGCTATATACAGTAGCGAGGCTATATACAGTAGAAAGACTATAACAGTAGAGAGACTATATACATTAGAGGGGCTATATACAGTAGCGAGGCTATATACAGTAGAGAGGCTACATACAGTAGAGAGGCTATATACAGTAGAGAGGTTATAAACAGTAGAGAGGCTTTATACAGTAGAGAGGCTATATACAGTAGAGAGGCTATATACAGTAGAGAGGCTATAAACAGTAGAGAGGCTACATACAGTAGAGAGGTTATATACAGTAGAGAGGCTATAAACAGTAGAGAGGCTTTATACAGTAGAGAGGCTATATACAGTAGAGAGGCTATAAACAGTAGAGGCTATATACAGTAGAGAGGCTATATACAGTAGAGAGGCTATATACAGTAGAGGGGCTATAAACAGTAGAGAGGCTACATACAGTAGAGAGGCTATAAACAGTAGTGAGGCTATATACAGTAGAGGGGCTATATACAGTAGAGAGGCTATATACAGTAGCGAGGCTATATACAGTAGAAAGACTATAACAGTAGAGGCTATATACAGTAGAGGGGCTATATACAGTAGCGAGGCTATATACAGTAGAAAGACTATAACAGTAGAGAGACTATATACAGTAGAGGGGCTATATACAGTAGCGAGGCTATATACAGTAGAGAGGCTACATACAGTAGAGAGGCTATATACAGTAGCGAGGCTATATACAGTAGAGACTATATACAGTAGAGGGGCTATATACAGTAGAGGGGCTATATACAGTGGAGAGGCTATATACAGTAGAGAGGCTATATACAGTAGTGAGGCTATATACAGTAGAAAGACTATAACAGTAGAGGCTATATACAGTAGAGGGGCTATATACAGTAGAGAGGCTATATACAGTAGTGAGGCTATATACAGTAGCGAGGCTATATACAGTAGAAAGACTATAACAATAGAGGCTATATACAGTAGAGGGGCTATATACAGTAGAGAGGCTACATACACTAGAGGCTATATACAGTAGTGAGCCTATATACAGTAGAGGGGCTATATACAGTAGCGAGGCTATATACAGTAGAGAGGCTACATACAGTAGAGAGGCTATATACAGTAGAGAGGCTACATACAGTAGCGAGGCTATATACAGTAGAGAGGCTATATACAGTAGAGAGGCTATATACAGTAGAGAGGCTATATACAGTAGAGAGGCTACATACAGTAGCGAGGCTATATACAGTAGAGAGGCTACATACAGTAGCGAGGCTATATACAGTAGAGAGGCTATATACAGTAGAGAGGCTATATACAGTAGCGAGGCTATATACAGTAGAGACTATATACAGTAGAGAGGCTATATACAGTAGCGAGGCTATATACTGTAGAGAGGCTATAAACAGTAGAGAGGCTATATACAGTAGAGAGACTATATACAGTAGAGAGGCTATATACAGTAGAAAGACTATATACAGTAGAGAGACTATATACAGTAGAAAGACTATATACAGTAGAGAGACTATATACAGTAGAAATACTATATACAGTAGAGAGGCTATTTACAGTAGAGAGGCTATATACAGTAGAAAGACTATATACAGTAGAGAGGCTATATACAGTAGAGAGACTATATACAGTAGAGAGACTATATACAGTAGAGAGGCTATATACAGTAGAGAGGCTATATACAGTAGAGAGGCTATATACAGTAGAGAGGCTATATACAGTAGAGAGGCTATATACAGTAGAGGCTATATACAGTAGAGAGGCTATATACAGTAGAGATGCTGTAAACAGTAGAGAGGCTATATACAGTAGAGAGGCTATATACAGTAGAGAGGCTATATACAGTAGAGAGGCTATATACAGTAGAGAGGCTATAAACAGTAGAGAGGCTATATACAGTAGAGAGGCTATATACAGTAGAGGGGCTATATACAGTAGAGAGGCTATATACAGTAGATAGAATATATACAGTAGAGAGGCTATATACAGTAGAGAGGCTATATACAGTAGAGAGGCTATAAACAGTAGAGGCTATATACAGTAGAGAGGCTACATACAGTAGAGAGGCTATATACAGTAGTGAGCCTATATACAGTAGAGAGGTTATATACAGTAGAGAGACTATATACAGTAGAGAGGCTATATACAGTAGAGAGGCTATATACAGTAGAGAGGCTATATACAGTAGAGATGCTGTAAACAGTAGAGAGGCTATATACAGTAGAGATGCTATATACAGTAGAGAGGCTATATACAGTAGAGAGGCTATAAACAGTAGAGAGACTATATACAGTAGAGAGACTATATACAGTAGAGAGACTATATACAGTAGAGAGGTTATATAGAGTAGAGACTATATACAGTAGAGAGGCTATATACAGTAGAGAGGCTATATACAGTAGAGAGGCTATATACAGTAGAGGGGCTATATACAGTAGAGAGACTATATACAGTAGAGAGACTATATACAGTAGAGAGGCTATATACAGTAGAGAGACTATATACAGTAGAGAGACTATATACAGTAGAGTGTCTATATACAGTAGAGAGGCTATATACAGTAGAGAGGCTATATACAGTAGAGAGACTATATACAGTAGAGTGTCTATATACAGTAGAGAGGCTATATACAGTAGAGAGACTATAACAGTAGAGAGGATATATACAGTAGAGAGACTATAACAGTAGAGGGGCTATATACAGTAGAGAGGCTATATACAGTAGAGAGGCTACATACAGTAGAGAGACTATATACAGTAGAGAGACTATATACAGTAGAGAGGCTATATACAGTAGAGAGGCTATATACAGTAGAAAGACTATATACAGTAGAGAGGCTATATACAGTAGAGAGACTATATACAGTAGAGAGGCTATATACAGTAGAGAGGCTATATACAGTAGAAAGACTATATACAGTAGAGAGGCTATATACAGTAGAGAGACTATATACAGTAGAGAGGTTATATACAGTAGAGAGGCTATATACAGTAGAGAGGTTATATACAGTAGAGAGACTATATACAGTAGAGAGGATATATACAGTAGAGAGGCTATATACAGTAGAGAGGATATATACAGTAGAGAGACTATATACAGTAGAGATGCTGTAAACAGTAGAGAGGCTATATACAGTAGAGATGCTGTAAACAGTAGAGAGACTATACACAGTAGAGATACTATATACAGTAGAGAGACTATATACAGTAGAGATGGTGTAAACAGTAGAGAGACTATATACAGTAGAGATGGTGTAAACAGTAGAGAGACTATATACAGTAGAGAGGATATATACAGTAGAGAGGCTATATACAGTAGAGAGGCTATAAACAGTAGAGAGGCTATATACAGTAGAGAGGCTATATACAGTAGAGAGGCTATATACAGTAGAGAGGCTATATACAGTAGAGAGGCTATATACAGTAGAGAGGCTATATACAGTAGAGAGGCTATATACAGTAGAGAGGCTATAAACAGTAGAGGCTATATACAGTAGAGAGGCTACATACAGTAGAGAGGCTATATACAGTAGTGAGCCTATATACAGTAGAGAGGCTATATACAGTAGAGAGGCTATATACAGTAGAGAGGCTATATACAGTAGAGAGGCTATATACAGTAGAGAGGCTATATACAGTAGTGAGCCTATATACAGTAGAGAGGTTATATACAGTAGAGAGACTATATACAGTAGAGAGGTTATATACAGTAGAGAGGCTATATACAGTAGAGAGGCTATATACAGTAGAGAGACTATATACAGTAGAGATGCTATATACAGTAGAGAGGCTATATACAGTAGAGAGGCTATAAACAGTAGAGAGACTATATACAGTAGAGAGACTATATACAGTAGAGAGACTATATACAGTAGAGAGGTTATATAGAGTAGAGAGACTATATACAGTAGAGAGGCTATATACAGTAGAGAGGCTATATACAGTAGAGAGGCTATATACAGTAGAGGGGCTATATACAGTAGAGAGACTATATACAGTAGAGAGACTATATACAGTAGAGAGGCTATATACAGTAGAGAGACTATATACAGTAGAGAGACTATATACAGTAGAGTGTCTATATACAGTAGAGAGGCTATATACAGTAGAGAGGCTATATACAGTAGAGAGACTATATACAGTAGAGGGGCTATATACAGTAGAGAGACTATATACAGTAGAGTGTCTATATACAGTAGAGTGTCTATATACAGTAGAGAGGCTATATACAGTAGAGAGGGGCTATATACAGTAGAGAGCTATATACAGTAGAGAGGCTATATACAGTAGAGACTATATACAGTAGAGGCTATATACAGTAGAGAGGCTATATACAGTAGAGAGGCTATATACAGTAGAGAGGCTATATACAGTAGAGAGGCTATATACAGTAGAGAGGCTATATACAGTACAGAGAGGCTATATACAGTAGAGAGGCTATATACAGTAGAGGGCTATATACAGTAGAGAGGCTATATACAGTAGAGAGACTATATACAGTAGAGGGGCTATATACAGTAGAGGCTATATACAGTAGTGTGTCTATATACAGTAGAGAGGCTATATACAGTAGAGAGGCTATATACAGTAGAGAGACTATATACAGTAGAGGGGCTATATACAGTAGAGAGACTATATACAGTAGAGTGTCTATATACAGTAGAGAGGCTATATACAGTAGAGAGACTATAACAGTAGAGAGGATATATACAGTAGAGAGACTATAACAGTAGAGGGGCTATATACAGTAGAGAGGCTATATACAGTAGAGAGGCTACATACAGTAGAGAGACTATATACAGTAGAGAGACTATATACAGTAGAGAGGCTATATACAGTAGAGAGGCTATATACAGTAGAGAGACTATATACAGTAGAGAGGCTATATACAGTAGAGAGACTATATACAGTAGAGAGGTTATATACAGTAGAGAGGCTATATACAGTAGAGAGGTTATATACAGTAGAGAGACTATATACAGTAGAGAGGCTATATATACAGTAGTAGAGGCTATATACAGTAGAGATGCTGTAAACAGTAGAGAGGCTATATACAGTAGAGATGCTGTAAACAGTAGAGAGGCTATATACAGTAGAGATGCTGTAAACAGTAGAGAGGCTATATACAGTAGAGATGCTGTAAACAGTAGAGAGGCTATATACAGTAGAGATACTATATACAGTAGAGAGGCTATATACAGTAGAGATGGCTATATACAGTAGAGAGACTATATACAGTAGAGATGGCTATAAACAGTAGAGAGACTATATACAGTAGAGAGGCTATATACAGTAGAGGCTATATACAGTAGAGAGGCTATAAACAGTAGAGCTATATACAGAGGCTATATACAGTAGAGAGGCTATATACAGTAGAGAGGCTATATACAGTAGAGAGGCTATATACAGTAGAGAGGCTATATACAGTAGAGAGGCTATATACAGTAGAGAGGCTATAAACAGTAGAGGCTATAAACAGTAGAGGCTATATACAGTAGAGAGGCTATATACAGTAGAGAGGCTATAAACAGTAGAGAGGCTATATACAGTAGAGAGGCTATATACAGTAGAGAGGCTATATACAGTAGAGAGGCTATATACAGTAGAGGCTATAAACAGTAGAGAGGCTATATACAGTAGAGAGGCTATATACAGTAGAGAGGCTATATACAGTAGAGAGGCTATATACAGTAGAGATGCTATATACAGTAGTGAGCCTATATACAGTAGAGAGGCTACATACAGTAGAGGGGCTATATACAGTAGAGAGGCTATAAACAGTAGAGGCTATATACAGTAGAGAGGCTATATACAGTAGTGAGCCTATATACAGTAGAGAGGCTATATACAGTAGAGAGGCTATATACAGTAGAGAGGCTATATACAGTAGAGAGGCTATATACAGTAGAGAGGCTATATACAGTAGAGAGGCTATATACAGTAGAGAGACTATATACAGTAGAGCTATAAACAGTCTATATACAGTAGAGAGGCTATATACAGTAGAGAGGCTATATACAGTAGAGAGGCTATATACAGTAGAGAGGCTATATACAGTAGAGAGACTATATACAGTAGAGTGCTATATACAGTAGAGTGGCTATATACAGTAGAGAGGCTATATACAGTAGAGAGGCTATATACAGTAGAGAGCTATATACAGTAGAGAGGCTATATACAGTAGAGAGGCTATATACAGTAGAGTGGCTATATACAGTAGAGAGGCTATATACAGTAGAGAGGCTATATACAGTAGAGAGACTATATACAGTAGAGGGGCTATATACAGTAGAGAGGCTATATACAGTAGAGAGGCTATATACAGTAGAGTGTCTATATACAGTAGAGAGGCTATATACAGTAGAGAGGCTATATACAGTAGAGAGACTATATACAGTAGAGGGGCTATATACAGTAGAGAGACTATATACAGTAGAGTGTCTATATACAGTAGAGAGGCTATATACAGTAGAGAGGCTATATACAGTAGAGAGACTATATACAGTAGAGGGGCTATATACAGTAGAGAGACTATATACAGTAGAGTGTCTATATACAGTAGAGAGGCTATATACAGTAGAGAGACTATAACAGTAGAGAGGATATATACAGTAGAGAGACTATAACAGTAGAGGGGCTATATACAGTAGAGAGGCTATATACAGTAGAGAGGCTACATACAGTAGAGAGACTATATACAGTAGAGAGACTATATACAGTAGAGAGGCTATATACAGTAGAGAGGCTATATACAGTAGAAAGACTATATACAGTAGAGAGGCTATATACAGTAGAGAGACTATATACAGTAGAGAGGTTATATACAGTAGAGAGGCTATATACAGTAGAGAGGTTATATACAGTAGAGAGACTATATACAGTAGAGAGGATATATACAGTAGAGAGGCTATATACAGTAGAGATGCTGTAAACAGTAGAGAGGCTATATACAGTAGAGATGCTGTAAACAGTAGAGAGGCTATATACAGTAGAGATGCTGTAAACAGTAGAGAGGCTATATACAGTAGAGATGCTGTAAACAGTAGAGAGGCTATATACAGTAGAGATGCTGTAAACAGTAGAGAGACTATATACAGTAGAGATACTATATACAGTAGAGAGACTATATACAGTAGAGATGGTGTAAACAGTAGAGAGACTATATACAGTAGAGATGGTGTAAACAGTAGAGAGACTATATACAGTAGAGATGGTGTAAACAGTAGAGAGACTATATACAGTAGAGAGGATATATACAGTAGAGAGGCTATAAACAGTGGAGAGACTATATACAGTAGAGAGACTATATACAGTAGAGAGACTATATACAGTAGAGATACTATATACAGTAGAGAGACTATATACAGTAGAGATGGTGTAAACAGTAGAGAGACTATATACAGTAGAGATGGTGTAAACAGTAGAGAGACTATATACAGTAGAGAGGTTATATACAGTAGAGAGGCTATATACAGTAGAGAGGTTATATACAGTAGAGAGACTATATACAGTAGAGAGGCTATATACAGTAGAGAGGCTATATACAGTAGAGAGGCTATAAACAGTAGAGGCTATATACAGTAGAGGCTATATACAGTAGAGAGGTTATATACAGCAGAGGGGCTATAAACAGTAGAGAGGCTACATACAGTACAGGCTATAAACAGTAGAGAGGCTATAAACAGTAGAGAGGCTACATACAGTAGAGAGGTTATATACAGTAGAGAGGCTATATACAGTACAGGCTATAAACAGTAGAGAGGCTATAAACAGTAGAGAGGCTACATACAGTAGAGAGGTTATATACAGTAGAGAGGCTATAAACAGTAGAGAGGCTTTATACAGTAGAGAGGCTATATACAGTAGAGAGGCTATAAACAGTAGAGGCTATATACAGTAGAGGCTATATACAGTAGAGAGGTTATATACAGCAGAGGGGCTATAAACAGTAGAGAGGCTACATACAGTAGAGAGGCTATAAACAGTAGTGAGGCTATATACAGTAGAGGGGCTATATACAGTAGAGAGGCTATATACAGTAGCGAGGCTATATACAGTAGAGAGACTATAACAGTAGAGGCTATATACAGTAGAGGGGCTATATACAGTAGCGAGGCTATATACAGTAGAAAGACTATAACAGTAGAGAGACTATATACAGTAGAGGGGCTATATACAGTAGCGAGGCTATATACAGTAGAGAGGCTACATACAGTAGAGAGGCTATATACAGTAGCGAGGCTATATACAGTAGAGACTATATACAGTAGAGGGGCTATATACAGTGGAGAGGCTATATACAGTAGAAAGACTATAACAGTAGAGGCTATATACAGTAGCGAGGCTATATACAGTAGAGAGACTATATACAGTAGAGAGGCTATATACAGTAGAAAGACTATATACAGTAGAGAGACTATATACAGTAGAAAGACTATATACAGTAGAGAGACTATATACAGTAGAAATACTATATACAGTAGAGAGGCTATATACAGTAGAGGCTATATACAGTAGAGGCTATATACAGTAGAGAGACTATATACAGTAGAGAGACTATATACAGTAGAGAGACTATATACAGTAGAGAGGCTATAAACAGTAGAGAGACTATATACAGTAGAGAGGCTATAAACAGTAGAGAGGCTATATACAGTAGAGAGGCTATATACAGTAGAGAGGCTATATACAGTAGAGATGCTGTAAACAGTAGAGAGGCTATATACAGTAGAGAGGCTATATACAGTAGAGAGGCTATATACAGTAGAGAGGCTATAAACAGTAGAGAGGCTATATACAGTAGAGAGACTATATACAGTAGAGAGGCTATAAACAGTAGAGACTATATACAGTAGAGAGACTATATACAGTAGAGAGGCTATATACAGTAGAGGGGCTATATACAGTAGAGGGGCTATATACAGTAGAGAGGATATATACAGTAGAGAGACTATATACAGTAGAGAGGATATATACAGTAGAGAGACTATATACAGTAGAGAGGATATATACAGTAGAGGGGCTATAAACAGTAGAGGCTATATACAGTAGAGAGGCTATATACAGTAGAGAGGCTATATACAGTAGAGAGGCTATAAACAGTAGAGAGACTATATACAGTAGAGAGGCTATAAACAGTAGAGAGACTATATACAGTAGA
Organism: Oncorhynchus nerka; assembly: GCF_034236695.1. Taxonomy (NCBI): domain Eukaryota; kingdom Metazoa; phylum Chordata; class Actinopteri; order Salmoniformes; family Salmonidae; genus Oncorhynchus; species Oncorhynchus nerka. The sequence continues at coordinate 100,321,877 of NC_088399.1, read as the reverse complement.
GAGGCTATAAACAGTAGAGAGACTATATACAGTAGAGATGCTGTAAACAGTAGAGAGACTATATACAGTAGAGGCTATATACAGTAGAGAGGCTATAAACAGTAGAGAGACTATATACAGTAGAGATGCTGTAAACAGTAGAGAGGCTATATACAGTAGAGATGATGTAAACAGTAGAGAGACTATATACAGTAGAGAGGCTGTAAACAGTAGAGAGACTATATACAGTAGAGGCTATATACAGTAGAGAGGCTATAAACAGTAGAGAGACTATATACAGTAGAGATGCTGTAAACAGTAGAGAGACTATATACAGTAGAGATGCTGTAAACAGTAGAGAGGCTATATACAGTAGAGATGATGTAAACAGTAGAGAGACTATATACAGTAGAGAGGCTATAAACAGTAGAGAGGCTATATACAGTAGAGAGGCTATAAACAGTAGAGAGGCTATATACAGTAGAGAGGCTATATACAGTAGAGAGGCTATATACAGTAGAGAGGCTATATACAGTAGAGGCTATATACAGTAGAGAGGCTATATACAGTAGAGAGGCTATAAACAGTAGAGAGGCTATATACAGTAGAGGCTATATACAGTAGAGGCTATATACAGTAGAGAGGTTATATACAGTAGAGAGGCTATAAACAGTAGAGAGGCTACATACAGTAGAGAGGCTATATACAGTAGAGAGGCTATATACAGTAGAGAGGCTATATACAGTAGAGAGGCTATATACAGTAGAGAGGCTATATACAGTAGAGGCTATATACAGTAGAGAGGCTATAAACAGTAGAGGCTATATACAGTAGAGAGGCTATATACAGTAGAGAGGCTATATACAGTAGAGGCTATATACAGTAGAGAGGCTATATACAGTAGCAGTAGAGGCTATATACAGTAGAGAGGCTATAACAGTAGAGAGACTATATACAGTAGAGGGGCTATATACAGTAGCGAGGCTATATACAGTAGAGAGGCTACATACAGTAGAGAGGCTATATACAGTAGCGAGGCTATATACAGTAGAGACTATATACAGTAGAGGGGCTATATACAGTAGAGGGGCTATATACAGTGGAGAGGCTATATACAGTAGAGGCTATATACAGTAGAGAGGCTATATACAGTAGAGAGGCTATATACAGTAGAGGCTATATACAGTAGAGAGGCTATATACAGTAGAGAGGCTATATACAGTAGAGGCTATATACAGTAGAGAGGCTATATACAGTAGAGAGGCTATATACAGTAGAGGCTATATACAGTAGAGGCTATATACAGTAGAGAGGCTATATACAGTAGAGAGGCTACATACAGTAGCGAGGCTATATACAGTAGCGAGGCTATATACAGTAGAGAGGCTATATACAGTAGAGAGGCTATATACAGTAGAGAGGCTATATACAGTAGAGAGGCTATATACAGTAGAGGCTATATACAGTAGAGCTATATACAGTAGAGGAGGCTATATACAGTAGAGAGGCTATATACAGTAGAGAGGCTATATACAGTAGAGAGGCTATATACAGTAGAGAGGCTATATACAGTAGAGAGGCTATATACAGTAGAGAGGCTACATACAGTAGCGAGGCTATATACAGTAGAGAGGCTACATACAGTAGCGAGGCTATATACAGTAGAGGTTATATACAGTAGAGGCTATATACAGTAGCGAGGCTATATACAGTAGAGACTATATACAGTAGAGAGGCTATATAGAGTAGCGAGGCTATATACAGTAGAGAGGCTATATACAGTAGCGAGGCTATATACAGTAGAGAGGCTATATACAGTAGCGAGGCTATATACAGTAGAGAGGCTATATACAGTAGAGAGACTATATACAGTAGAGAGGCTATAAACAGTAGAGGCTATATACAGTAGAGAGGCTATATACAGCAGTGAGCCTATATACAGTAGAGAGGCTACATACAGTAGAGAGGCTATATACAGTAGAGAGGCTATATACAGTAGCGAGGCTATATACAGTAGAGAGGCTATATACAGTAGAGAGACTATATACAGTAGAGTGGCTATAAACAGTAGAGGCTATATACAGTAGAGAGGCTATATACAGTAGTGAGGCTATATACAGTAGAGAGGCTATATACAGTAGAGAGACTATATACAGTAGAGATGATGTAAACAGTAGAGAGGCTATATACAGTAGAGAGGCTATAAACAGTAGAGAGGCTTTAAACAGTAGAGAGGCTATAAACAGTAGAGAGGCTACATACAGTAGAGAGGTTATATACAGTAGAGAGGCTATAAACAGTAGAGAGGCTTTATACAGTAGAGAGGCTATATACAGTAGAGAGGCTATAAACAGTAGAGAGGCTACATACAGTAGAGAGGCTATATACAGTAGCGAGGCTATATACAGTAGAGGCTATATACAGTAGAGGGGCTATATACAGTAGAAAGACTATAACAGTAGAGGCTATATACAGTAGAGGGGCTATATACAGTAGCGAGGCTATATACAGTAGAAAGACTATAACAGTAGAGAGACTATATACAGTAGAGGGGCTATATACAGTAGCGAGGCTATATACAGTAGAGAGGCTACATACAGTAGAGAGGCTATATACAGTAGCGAGGCTATATACAGTAGAGACTATATACAGTAGAGGGGCTATATACAGTAGAGGGGCTATATACAGTGGAGAGGCTATATACAGTAGAGGCTATATACAGTAGAGAGGCTATATACAGTAGAGAGACTATATACAGTAGAGGGGCTATATACAGTAGCGAGGCTATATACAGTAGAGAGGCTACATACAGTAGAGAGGCTATATACAGTAGCGAGGCTATATACAGTAGAGACTATATACAGTAGAGGGGCTATATACAGTAGAGGGGCTATATACAGTGGAGAGGCTATATACAGTAGAGAGGCTATATACAGTAGTGAGGCTATATACAGTAGAAAGACTATAACAGTAGAGGCTATATACAGTAGAGGGGCTATATACAGTAGAGAGGCTATATACAGTAGTGAGGCTATATACAGTAGCGAGGCTATATACAGTAGAAAGACTATAACAGTAGAGGCTATATACAGTAGAGGGGCTATATACAGTAGAGAGGCTACATACACTAGAGGCTATATACAGTAGTGAGCCTATATACAGTAGAGAGGCTATATACAGTAGTGAGCCTATATACAGTAGAGAGGCTATATACAGTAGCGAGGCTATATACAGTAGAGGCTATATACAGTAGAGAGGTTATATACAGCAGAGGGGCTATAAACAGTAGAGAGGCTACATACAGTAGAGAGGCTACATACAGTAGAGAGGCTATATACAGTAGAGAGGCTACATACAGTAGCGAGGCTATATACAGTAGAGAGGCTATATACAGTAGAGAGGCTATATACAGTAGAGAGGCTATATACAGTAGAGAGGCTACATACAGTAGCGAGGCTATATACAGTAGAGAGGCTACATACAGTAGCGAGGCTATATACAGTAGAGAGGCTATATACAGTAGAGAGGCTATATACAGTAGAGACTATATACAGTAGAGAGGCTATATACAGTAGCGAGGCTATATACAGTAGAGAGGCTATATACAGTAGCGAGGCTATATACAGTAGAGAGGCTATATACAGTAGCGAGGCTATATACAGTAGAGAGGCTATATACAGTAGAGAGACTATATACAGTAGAGAGGCTATAAACAGTAGAGGCTATATACAGTAGAGAGGCTATATACAGCAGTGAGCCTATATACAGTAGAGAGGCTACATACAGTAGAGAGGCTATATACAGTAGAGAGGCTATATACAGTAGCGAGGCTATATACAGTAGAGAGGCTATATACAGTAGAGAGACTATATACAGTAGAGAGGCTATAAACAGTAGAGGCTATATACAGTAGAGAGGCTATATACAGTAGTGAGGCTATATACAGTAGAGAGGCTATATACAGTAGAGAGACTATATACAGTAGAGATGATGTAAACAGTAGAGAGGCTATATACAGTAGAGAGGCTATAAACAGTAGAGAGGCTTTAAACAGTAGAGAGGCTATAAACAGTAGAGAGGCTACATACAGTAGAGAGGCTATATACAGTAGAGAGGCTATATACAGTAGAGAGGCTATAAACAGTAGAGAGGCTTTATACAGTAGAGAGGCTATATACAGTAGAGAGGCTATAAACAGTAGAGAGGCTACATACAGTAGAGAGGCTATATACAGTAGAGGGGCTATATACAGTAGAGGGGCTATATACAGTGGAGAGGCTATAAACAGTAGTGAGGCTATATACAGTAGAGGGGCTATATACAGTAGAGAGGCTATATACAGTAGCGAGGCTATATACAGTAGAGGCTATATACAGTAGAGGGGCTATATACAGTAGAAAGACTATAACAGTAGAGGCTATATACAGTAGAGGGGCTATATACAGTAGCGAGGCTATATACAGTAGAAAGACTATAACAGTAGAGAGACTATATACAGTAGAGGGGCTATATACAGTAGCGAGGCTATATACAGTAGAGAGGCTACATACAGTAGAGAGGCTATATACAGTAGCGAGGCTATATACAGTAGAGACTATATACAGTAGAGGGGCTATATACAGTAGAGGGGCTATATACAGTGGAGAGGCTATATACAGTAGAGGCTATATACAGTAGAGAGGCTATATACAGTAGAAAGGCTACATACAGTAGAGAGGCTATAAACAGTAGAGAGGCTATATACAGTAGAGAGGCTATAAACAGTAGAGAGGCTATAAACAGTAGAGAGGTTATATACAGTAGAGAGGCTATAAACAGTAGAGAGGCTATAAACAGTAGAGAGGCTTTATACAGTAGAGAGGTTATATACAGTAGAGAGGCTATAAACAGTAGAGAGGCTATATACAGTAGAGAGGCTATAAACAGTAGAGAGGCTACATACAGTAGAGAGGTTATATACAGTAGAGAGGTTATAAACAGTAGAGAGGCTTTATACAGTAGAGAGGCTATATACAGTAGAGAGGCTATAAACAGTAGAGAGGCTACATAGAGTAGAGAGGCTATATACAGTAGCGAGGCTATATACAGTAGAAAGACTACAACAGTAGAGGCTATATACAGTAGTGAGGCTATATACAGTAGAGAGACTATATACAGTAGCGAGGCTATATACAGTAGAGAGACTATATACAGTAGAGAGACTATATACAGTAGAGGCTATATACAGTAGAGATACTATATACAGTAGAAAGACTATATACAGTAGAGAGGCTATATACAGTAGCGAGGCTATATACAGTAGAGAGGCTACATACAGTAGAGAGACTATATACAGTAGCGAGGCTATATACAGTAGAGAGACTATATACAGTAGAGAGACTATATACAGTAGAGGCTATATACAGTAGAGATACTATATACAGTAGAGAGGCTACATACAGACACCGGTTAGTCAGGCTGATTGAGGTAGTATGTACATGTAGATATAGTTAAAGTGACATATATGATGAACAGAGAGTAGCAGCAGCGTAAAAAGAGGCTGAGGATTCAATCAAACGTGTAGACAAACACATTTCACTGTGGACAATCTGCAGCTCGTCCTGGATTCAATCACCAGGTTTCTGTAATCATTGGGTATCTTTATACTGCCATCAATTACATGTAAATGAACAGTGACATACAAAAGGGTTTACATTTTTATTCCAAAAAACTTCTAAATAAGTTTCCAGTTGAAGACAGAATAATCTTAGACATTGTATACAGAAGAGTAAAATGCATGTTTTATATCGCAGACAGGCCTCATGTGGACAGTATGTATGGAAACTTGTATGTACAATATTTTTGACATTTACAAAAAGCTTTGTTTCTGTTTTTATCTGAGTATACACATATGTATACAATATATACACTATATATATATATATATATATATATATATATATGGAGAGAGAGAGAGAGACAGACAGAGAGAGAGAGACAGACAGAGAGAGAGACAGAGACAGAGAGAGAGAGAGAGAAAGAGAGAGATAGAGAGAGAGAGATGGAGAGAGAGAGAGATGGAGAGAGAGAGAGAGATAGAGAGAGAGAGATAGAGAGAGAGGGAGAGAGAGATGGAGAGAGAGAGAGACAGAGAGGAGGAGAGAGAGACAGAGAGGGAGAGAGCACAGTAAAGAGAGAGAGAGAGAGATAGACTACAGGACATGTTGATAGAGAGCTCAGTAAACTACAGATAGAGAGAGAGATGGAGAGAGAGAGAGAGACATGAGAGAGAGAAATGGAGAGAGAGATAGGGAGAGAGAGAGAGAGAGAGGAGAGAGAGAGAAATGGAGAGAGAGAGAGAGATAGGGAGAGAGAGAGAGAGAGATTTGTTTCTGTAAATTCCCCACTAGAATTTGATCAATTTTTTTATTTACACACATGTCAATCCATTTCTCCTCTTTTCATATTACAAATGTATTTCCATAAAAATATATAAAATATATCTCTGTACAAAAAAAAGCAGGTTTATGTTTGTTCTTTAACTTTATAGTCTTTTTCCAGTTTTTCTCTTGACGGTTTCTGATTAAGTCCAGGTTTGTCCCCTTTGGTCAAAACAAGAAAACTCTGTCCTGCACGTCTGATCTTTCTTGCCAGACAATAAGAGACATAAGCAGATGCTGAAGGGCCCGATGCCGGTAGGGGGCCCCCAACCAAGAGGGGGTCCAATAACATGTTCTGCCTGTGAGGCGCGGGAGGGGCCAGTCCTGGCTATACTCCTCTAGCGGTGGTTGATGAGGGGCTCTACTGGTAGCTGCTCAAGCAGCCAGTCAATGTCTAACTGATATGATGTTTCACAAGGTCTCTGGAAAACAGATAGACGGATAATGTAGAACTACAAAAATGGGACCAACTATGTTCCCTAATATGGAGGGATAGAGTGCCATCTCTCTGAAGAAGGTTTAGGTCTAGGTTGATTTAACAGAGTGCCATCTCTCTGGAGAAGGTTTAGGTCTAGGTTGATTTAACAGAGTGCCATCTCTCTGGAGAAGGTTTAGGTCTAGGTTGATTTAACAGAGTGCCATCTCTCTGGAGAAGGTTTAGGTCTAGGTTGATTTAACAGAGTGCCATCTCTCTGGAGAAGGTTTAGGTCTAGGTTGATTTAACAGAGTGCCATCTCTCTGGAGAAGGTTTAGGTCTAGGTTGATTTGACAGAATGCCATCTCTCTGGAGAAGGTTTAGGTCTAGGTTGATTTGACAGAATGCCATCTCTCTGGAGAAGGTTTAGGTCTAGGTTGATTTAACAGAGTGCCATCTCTTTATCGATCACCTTGCATCGAAATCATCACCCATTATGTCGAACACCCCTCTGTCTACTGTAGGCTTGAGACCACTGGACCTGTTGATATGGGAGGAACACAGTAAACTACAGGACATATGGGAGAAGCACAGTAAACTACAGGACCTGTTGATATGGGAGGAGCTCAGTAAACTACAGGACATGTTGATATGGGAGGAGCTCAGTAAACTACAGGACATGTTGATATGGGAGGAGCTCAGTAAACTACAGGACATGTTGATATGGGAGGAGCTCAGTAAACTACAGGACATGTTGATATGGGAGGAGCTCAGTAAACTACAGGACATGTTGATATGGGAGGAGCTCAGTAAACTACAGGACATGTTGATATGGGAGGTAAACTAGCAGGACATATGGGAGGAGCTCAGTAAACTACAGGACAGGACATGTTGATATGGGAGGAGCTCAGTAAACTACAGGACATATGGGAGGAGCTCAGTAAACTACAGGACATGTTGATATGGGAGGAGTAAACTACAGGACATGTTGATATGGGAGGACAGTAAACTAGGACATGTTGATATGGGAGGAGCTCAGTAAACTACAGGACATGTTGATATGGGAGGAGCTCAGTAAACTACAGGACATGTTGATATGGGAGGAGCTCAGTAAACTACAGGACATATGGGAGGAGCTCAGTAAACTACAGGACATGTTGATATGGGAGGAGCTCAGTAAACTACAGGACATGTGGGAGGAGCTCAGTAAACTACAGGACATATGGGAGGAGCTCAGTAAACTACAGGACATGTTGATATGGGAGGAGCTCAGTATACTACAGGACATGTTGATATGGGAGGAGCTCAGTAAACTATATGGGAGGACATGTTGATATGGGAGGAGCTCAGTAAACTACAGGACATATGGGAGGAGCTCAGTAAACTACAGGACAGGACATGTGGGAGGAGCACAGTAAACTACAGGACATGTTGATATGGGAGGAGCTCAGTAAAGTAAACTACATATGGGAGGACAGTAAATACAGGACATGTTGATATGGGAGGAGCTACAGGACAGTAAACTACAGGACATGTTGATATGGGAGGAGGAGCTCAGTAAACTACAGGACATGTTGATATGGGAGGAGCTCAGTAAACTACAGGACATATGGGAGGAGCTCAGTAAACTACAGGACATGTTGATATGGGAGGAGCTCAGTAAACTACAGGACATGTTGATATGGGAGGAGCTCAGTAAACTACAGGACATATGGGAGGAGCTCAGTAAACTACAGGACATGTGGGAGCTCAGTAAACTACAGGACTGGGAGGAGCACAGTAAACTACAGGACATGTGGGAGGAGCTCAGTAAACTACAGGACATGGGAGGAGCTCAGTAAACTACAGGACATATGGGAGGAGCTCAGTAAACTACAGGACATATGGGAGGAGGAGCTCAGTAAACTACAGGACATATGGGAGGAGCTCAGTAAACTACAGGACATGTTGATATGGGAGGAGCTCAGTAAACTACAGGACATGTTGATATGGGAGGAGCTCAGTAAACTACAGGACATGTGGGAGGAGCTCAGTAAACTACAGGACATGTTGATATGGGAGGAGCTCAGTAAACTACAGGACATGTGGGAGGAGCTCAGTAAACTACAGGACATGTTGATATGGGAGGAGCTCAGTAAACTACAGGACATGTTGATATGGGAGGAGCTCAGTAAACTACAGGACATATGGGAGGAGCTCAGTAAACTACAGGACATGTGGGAGGAGCTCAGTAAACTACAGGACATATGGGAGGAGCTCAGTAAACTACAGGACATGTGGGAGGAGCTCAGTAAACTACAGGACATGTTGATATGGGAGGAGCTCAGTAAACTACAGGACATGTTGATATGGGAGGAGCTCAGTAAACTACAGGACATATGGGAGGAGCTCAGTAAACTACAGGACATTTTGATATGGGAGGAGCACAGTAAACTACAGGACATATGGGAGGAGCTCAGTAAACTACAGGACATATGGGAGGAGCTCAGTAAACTACAGGACATGTTGATATGGGAGGAGCTCAGTAAACTACAGGACATGTTGATACAGGACATGTTGATATGGGAGGAGCTCAGTAAACTACAGGACATGTTGATATGGGAGGAGCTCAGTAAACTACAGGACATGTTGATATGGGAGGAGCTCAGTAAACATGTTGATATGGGAGGACAGGACATGTTGATACAGGACATGGGAGGAGCTCAGTAAACTACAGGACATGTTGATATGGGAGGAGCTCAGTAAACTACAGGACATGTTGATATGGGGGAGGAGGACATGTTGATATGGGAGGAGCACAGTAAACTACAGGACCTGTTGATGTGGGAGGAGCTCAGTAAACTACAGGACATGTGGGAGGAGCTCAGTAAACTACAGGACATGTTGATATGGGAGGAGCTCAGTAAACTACAGGACATGTTGATATGGGAGGAGCTCAGTAAACTACAGGACATGTTGATATGGGAGGAGCTCAGTAAACTACAGGACATGTTGATATGGGAGGAGCTCAGTAAACTACAGGACATGTTGATATGGGAGGAGCACAGTAAACTACAGGACATGTTGATATGGGAGGAGCTCAGTAAACTACAGGACATATGGGAGGAGCTCAGTAAACTACAGGACATGTTGATATGGGAGGAGCACAGTAAACTACAGGACATGTTGATATGGGAGGAGCTCAGTAAACTACAGGACATGTTGATATGGGAGGAGCTCAGTAAACTACAGGACATGTTGATATGGGAGGAGCTCAGTAAACTACAGGACATATGGGAGGAGCTCAGTAAACTACAGGACATGTTGATATGGGAGGAGCTCAGTAAACTACAGGACATATGGGAGGAGCTCAGTAAACTACAGGACATTTTGATAAATACAGGACATGTGGGAGGAGCTCAGTAAACTACAGGACATATGGGAGGAGCTCAGTAAACTACAGGACATATGGGAGGAGCTCAGTAAACTACAGGACATGTGGGAGGAGCTCAGTAAACTACAGGACATATGGGAGGAGCTCAGTAAACTACAGGACATGTTGATATGGGAGGAGCTCAGTAAACTACAGGACATGTTGATATGGGAGGAGCTCAGTAAACTACAGGACATGTTGATATGGGAGGAGCACAGTAAACTACAGGACATGTTGATATGGGTGGGAGGAGAGCTCAGTAAACTACAGGACATGATATGGGAGGAGCTCAGTAAACTACAGGACATGTTGATATGGGAGGAGCTCAGTAAACTACAGGACATGTTGATATGGGAGGAGCTCAGTAAACTACAGGACATGTTGATATGGGAGGAGCTCAGTAAACTACAGGACATGTTGATATGGGAGGAGCTCAGTAAACTACAGCACATGTTGATGTGGGAGGAGCACAGTAAACTACAGGACCTGTTGATGTGGGAGGAGCTCAGTAAACTACAGGACATGTTGATATGGGATGAGCACAGTAAACTACAGGACATATGGGAGGAGCTCAGTAAACTACAGGACATGTTGATATGGGAGGAGCTCAGTAAACTACAGGAAATGTTGATATGGGAGGAGCACAGTAAACTACAGGACATATGGGAGGAGCTCAGTAAACTACAGGACATGTTGATATGGGAGGAGCTCAGTAAACTACAGGACATGTTGATATGGGAGGAGCTCAGTAAACTACAGGACATGTGGACAGTAAACTACAGGACATGTTGATATGGGAACCTAAACTACTATTATCTCAGGACATGTTATGGGAGGAGCCTCTACAGGACATGTTGATATCTCTCAGTAAACTACAGGACATTTGATTGGGAGGATCAGTAAACTACAGGACATGTTGATATGGGAGGAGCTCTCTACAGGACAGTTGATATCTCAGTAAACTACAGGACATGTTGATATGGGAGGAGCTCAGTAAACTACAGGACATATGGGAGGAGCTCAGTAAACTCAGGACTATTATCTGGGAGGAGCTCAGTCTATCAGGACTGTTGATATGGGAGGAGCTCAGTAAACTCTATCCTCTAAACTACAGGACATGTTATATGGGAGGAGCTCTCTATCCATCTACTATTATCTACAGGACATCTATCCTCTACTAGTATCTCTCTCTAGTAAACTCAGGACTAGTATCTCTCTCTATCCTCTCTACTATTATCTCTCTCAGTAAACTCAGGACATGTTATATATCTCTCTCTATCCTCTACTATTATCTCTGGGAGGAGCTCAGTAAACCTCTACTATTATCTCTCTCTATCCTCAGGACTATTATCTCTACAGGACTGGGAGGAGCTATCCTCTTCTATTATCTCTCATCTATCCTCTACAGGACTATTATCTATCTACAGGACATGTGGGACTATTATCTAAACTCTCTATCTCTAAACTACAGGACTATCCTCTACTATTATCTCTCTCTAACTACAGGACTCTACTATTATCTAAACTCTCTATAAACTCTACTATTATCTCTCTCTATCCTCTACTATTATCTCTCTCTAGGACCTCTACTATTATCTCTCTCTATCCCCTCTTCTATTATCTCTCTCTATGGGAGGAGCCTCTACTATTATCTCTCTCTATCCTCTACTAGGACATATCTCTCTCTATCCTCTCTTCTATTATCTCTCTCTATCCTCTACTATTATCTCTCTCTATCCTCTCTTCTATTATCTCTCTCTATCCTCTACTACTATCTCTCTCTATCCTCTACTATTATCTCTCGCTATCCTCTTCTATTATCTCTCTCTATCCTCTACTATTATCTCTCTCTATCCTCTACTATTATCTCTCTCTATCCTCTTCTATTATCTCTCTCTATCCTCTACTATTATCTCTCTATCATCTTCTATTATCTCTCTCTATCCTCTACTAGTATCTCTCTCTATCCTCTTCTATTATCTCTCTCTATCCTCTACTATTATCTCTCTCTATCCTCTACTATTATCTCTCTCTATCCTCTACTATTATCTCTCTATCCTCTACTATTATCTCTCTCTATCCTCTACTATTATCTCTCTCTATCCTCTCTTCTATTATCTCTCTCTATCCTCTACTATTATCTCTCTCTATCCTCTACTATTATCTCTCTCTATCCTCTCTTCTATTATCTCTCTCTATCCTCTACTATTATCTCTCTCTATCCTCTACTATTATCTCTCTCTATCCTCTCTTCTATTATCTCTCTCTATCCTCTACTATTATCTCTCTCTATCATCTACTATTATCTCTCTCTATCCTCTACTATTATCTCTCTCTATCCTCTACTATTATCTCTCTCTATCCTCTACTAGTATCTCTCTCTATCCTCTTCTATTATCTCTCTCTATCCTCTACTATTATCTCTCTCTATCCTCTACTATTATCTCTCTCTATCCTCTACTATTATCTCTCTATCCTCTACTATTATCTCTCTCTATCCTCTACTATTATCTCTCTCTATCCTCTCTTCTATTATCTCTCTCTATCCTCTACTATTATCTCTCTCTATCCTCTACTATTATCTCTCTATCCTCTACTATTATCTCTCTCTATCCTCTACTATTATCTCTCTCTATCCTCTTCTATTATCTCTCTCTATCCTCTACTATTATCTCTCTCTATCCTCTTCTATTATCTCTCTCTATCCTCTACTGTTATCTCTCTCTATCCTCTACTATTATCTCTCTCTATCCTCTACTATTATCTATCTCTCTATCTCTCTACTATCTCTCTCTATCCTCTACTATTATCTCTCTCTATCCTCTACTATTATCTCTCTCTATCCTCTACTATTATCTCTCTCTATCCTCTACTATTATCTCTCTATCCTCTACTAGTATCTCTCTCTATCCTCTACTATTATCTCTCTCTATCCTCTACTATTATCTCTCTCTATCCTCTACTATTATCTCTCTCTATCCTCTACTATTATCTCTCTCTATCCTCTACTATTATCTCTCTCTATCCTCTACTATTATCTCTCTCTATCCTCTACTATTATCTCTCTCTAACCTCTTCTATTATCTCTCTCTATCCTCTACTATTATCTCTCTCTATCCTCTCTACTATTATCTCTCTCTATCCTCTACTATTATCTCTCTCTATCCTCTACTATTATCTCTCTATATCCTCTACTATTATCTCTCTCTATCCTCTACTATTATCTCTCCCTCCTCCTCTCCCCCCTCTTTCGGTCTACTATTATCTCTTAATCTGAACAAAATGTTTTGTTTAACTTGTTATTGTGAAACTTTTTCATCCAGCAGCACAGCTGAGACTAAAATGGAGACCTTGCAAGTCAAAAATGATGAAGAGTGAACTTGTCTAGCCTCCAATATGTCATTTTTGTATCATATTACCAACATCCATCTTCACAGAAACTCGTCTCTCCAGTTAAAATAACTCATAAAGTATTGAACTGTATTATCAGGTGAATGTGTTTCTGTCTTTAATAAAAACACCTTCCTGTGGATTTCTGCTCATAAAAACAACATACTGTTGATCACCCAAGTAGCTGTTCTCTAGTTAACATTCAGGCACGCACACACACACACACACACACCACACACACACACCACACACACACACACACACACACACACACACACACACACACACACACACACACACACACACACACACACACACACACACACACACACACACACACACACACACACACACACACACAGATAATGAGTACACAGCTCATCTAGCAGGAGACTGAGAGACAGAGAGGAGCCTAACAAGCTCTCTCTTTGCCTGCAGGATCAAAAACGAATAGAGCTCAGTCTGTAGGTGTGTGTGTGTATTTCTGTGTCTCTCTCGGGCTCAATGAGACACAAAGGCTGGACTCAAACTCACAGAAGGGAACACCAGAGGGTTCTATATTCTCTCCCACCGCTCTGCAGTCGGTCATTAGTGTCTGAAAAGCAGTTCTGACTCAAAGCTGCTATAAAAAGACAAGAGGTGTAACGAAGCTTTGGAATCCTCCTCTCTTCCCCTCCTCCCTCCTCTCTTCCCCTCCTCCCTCCTCTCTTCCCCTCCTCCCCCTCTCTTCTCTTCTCCTCTCCTCCTTTCCTCCTCTCCCCTCTCTTCTCTTCTCCTCTCCTCCTTTCCTCCTCTCCTCTCCTCCTTTCCTCCTCCCCTCCTTTCCTCTCTGCTCCTTCCTTTCCTCTTCTCCTCCCCTCCTTCCCTCTCTTCTCCTCCCCTCCTTCCCTCTCTTCCCCTCCTCTTCCCTCTCTTCTCCTTTCCTCCTCTCTTCCCCTCCTCCCCTCTCTTCTCCTCCCCTCCTTTCCTCCTCTCTTCCCCTCCTCCCCTCTCTTCTCCTCCCATCCTTTCCTCCTCTCTCAGGTGGGTCATGGCAAAGCACTGGAATCAGGTGGGTCACTGGCATCTTATGGGTCATGGCAAAGCACTGGAATCAGGTGGGTCATGGCAAAGCACTGGTATCAGGTGGGTCATGGCAAAGCACTGGAATCAGGTGGGTCACTGGTATCAGGTGGGTCATGGCACAACACTGGTATCAGGTGGGTCACTGGAATCAGGTGGGTCATGGCAAAGCACTGGAATCAGGTGGGTCACTGTAATCAGGTGGGTTATCGCAAAGCACTGGTATCAGGTGGGTCATGGCAAAGCACTGGTATCAGGTGGGTCATGGCAAAGCACTGGAATCAGTTGGGTCACTGGAATCAGGTGGGTCATGGCACAGCACTGGTATCAGGTCGGTCACTGGTATCAGGTGGGTCATGGCAAAGCACTGGAATCAGTTGGGTCACTGGCATCAGATGGGTCATGGCACAGCACTGGTATCAGGTGGGTCACTGGAATCACCACCTTCTGGAGACACCTGAAACCCCACCTCTTTAAGGAATACCTACGATAGGATAAAGTAATCCTTCTCACTCCCCCCCCCCTTAAAAGATGTAGATGCACTATTGTAAAGTGGCTGTTCCACTGGATGTCATAAGGTGAATGCACCAATTTGTAAGTCGCTCTGGATAAGAGTGTCTGCTAAATGACTTAAATGTAATGTTAAATGGTCATGGCAAAGCACTGGAATCAGGTGGCTCATGGCAAAGCACTGGTATCAGGTGGCTCATGGCAAATCACTGGTATCAGGTGGGTCATGGCACAGCACTGGTATCAGGTGGGTCATGGCAAAGCACTGGAATCAGGTGGGTCATGGCAAAGCACTGGAATCAGGTGGGTCACTGGTATCAGGTGGGTTATTGGCAAAGCACTGGAATCAGGTGGGTCACTGGAATCAGGTGGGTCATGGCAAAGCACTGGTATCAGGTGGGTCATGGCAAAGCACTGGAATCAGGTGGGTCATTGGTATCAGGTGGGTTAATGGCAAAGCACTGGAATCAGGTGGGTCCCTGGTATCAGGTGGGTCATGGCAAAGCACTGGAATCAGGTGGGTTATGGCAAAGCACTGGTATCAGGTTGGTCATGGCAAAGCCCTGGAATCAGGTGGGTCACTGGTATCAGGTGGGTTATTGGCAAAGCACTGGAATCAGGTGGGTCACTGGAATCAGGTGGGTTATGGCAAAGCACTGGAATCAGTTGGGTCACTGGAATCAGGTGGGTCATGGCACAGCACTGGTATCAGGTGGGTCATGGCACAGCACTGGTATCAGGTGGGTCATGGCAAAGCACTGGAATCAGGTGGCTCATGGCACAGCACTGGTATCAGGTGGGTCACTGGTATCAGGTGGCTCATGGCAAAGCACTGGAATCAGGTGGGTCACTGGAATCAGGTGGGTCATGGCAAAGCACTGGAATCAGGTGGGTCATGGCAAAGCACTGGAATCAGGTGGCTCATGGCACAGCACTGGTATCAGGTGGGTCACTGGTATCAGGTGGCTCATGGCAAAGCACTGGAATCAGGTGGGTCACTGGAATCAGGTGGGTCCTGGCAAAGCACTGGAATCAGGTGGGTCATGGCAAAGCACTGGAATCAGGTGGCTCATGGCACAGCACTGGTATCAGGTGGGTCACTGGTATCAGGTGGCTCATGGCAAAGCACTGGAATCAGGTGGGTCACTGGCATCAGATGGGTCATGGCAAATCACTGGAATCAGGTGGGTCACTGGTATCAGGTGGGTCATGGCACAACACTGGTATCAGGTGGGTCACTGGAATCAGGTGGGTCATGGCACAGCACTGGTATCAGGTGGGTCACTGGTATCAGGTGGCTCATGGCAAAGCACTGGAATCAGGTGGGTCACTGGTATCAGGTGGGTCATGGCACAACACTGGTATCAGGTGGGTCACTGGAATCAGGTGGGTCATGGCAAAGCACTGGAATCAGGTGGGTTATGGCAAAGCACTGGTATCAGGTGGGTCATGGCAAAACCCTGGAATCAGGTGGGTCACTGGTATCAGGTGGGTTATTGGCAAAGCACTGGAATCAGGTGGGTCACTGGAATCAGGTGGGTCATGGCAAAGCACTGGAATCAGCTGAAAGTGCTTGTTACCAATCTCAAATAGATATCAACAGAGAAGCCTTGTAAGCAATCTCAAGTAGGGGAGCCCAGAAATGGTTTTGGTTTTAACCCAAAAATAGACTGTATTTCATTTCAAAACCTGCAGAAAGGCCTTATGGGTAGGGATGGCTAGATAGAAGGGCTAGAGAAGCAGGCACTTTGTCATATCTCAGTGCTGTCCGTGACGTAAACTGTCCGTGACTCAAAGACAATTATCTAAAGATAGAACAAATCAGCCTACACCGAAGCTTCCTCCATAAAGATGGCAGTCTCTCAAATCAGCCTACACCGAAGCTTCCTCCATAGAGATGGCAGTCTCTCAAATCAGCCTACACCGAAGCTTCCTCCATAGAGATGGCAGTCTCTCAAATCAGCCTACACCGAAGCTTCCTCCATAGAGATGGCAGTCTCTCAAATCAGCCTACACCGAAGCTTCCTCCATAGAGATGGCAGTCTCTCAAATCAACCTAGACCTAAACCTTCTCCAGAGAGATGGCAGTCTCTCAAATCAACCTAGACCTAAACCTTCTCCAGAGAGATGGCAGTCTCTCAAATCAACCTAGACCTAAACCTTCTCCAGAGAGATGGCACTCTGTTAAATCAACCTAGACCTAAACCTTCTCCAGAGAGATGGCACTCTGTTAAATCAACCTAGACCTAAACCTTCTCCAGAGAGATGGCACTCTGTTAAATCAACCTAGACCTAAACCTTCTCCAGAGAGATGGCATTCTCTCAAATCAACCTAGACCTAAACCTTCTCCAGAGAGATGGCATTCTGTTAAATCAACCTAGACCTAAACCTTCTTCAGAGAGATGGCACTCTGTTAAATCAACCTAGACCTAAACCTTCTCCAGAGAGATGGCACTCTGTTAAATCAACCTAGACCTAAACCTTCTTCAGAGAGATGGCACTCTGTTAAATCAACCTAGACCTAAACCTTCTCCAGAGAGATGGCATTCTCTCAAATCAACCTAGACCTAAACCTTCTCCAGAGAGATGGCACTCTGTCAAATCAACCTAGACCTAAACCTTCTCCAGAGAGATGGCATTCTGTTAAATCAACCTAGACCTAAACCTTCTCCAGAGAGATGGCACTTTGTCAAATCAACCTAGACCTAAACCTTCTCCAGAGAGATGGCACTCTGTTAAATCAACCTAGACCTAAACCTTCTCCAGAGAGATGGCACTCTGTTAAATCAACCTAGACCTAAACCTTCTCCAGAGAGATGGCACTCTGTTAAATCAACCTAGACCTAAACCTTCTCCAGAGAGATGGCATTCTGTTAAATCAACCTAGACCTAAACCTTCTCCAGAGAGATGGCACTCTGTTAAATCAACCTAGACCTAAACCTTCTCCAGAGAGATGGCACTCTGTTAAATCAACCTAGACCTAAACCTTCTCCAGAGAGATGGCACTCTGTTAAATCAACCTAGACCTAAACCTTCTCCAGAGAGATGGCACTCTGTTAAATCAACCTAGACCTAAACCTTCTCCAGAGAGATGGCATTCTGTTAAATCAACCTAGACCTAAACCTTCTCCAGAGAGATGGCACTCTGTTAAATCAACCTAGACCTAAACCTTCTCCAGAGAGATGGCACTCTGTTAAATCAACCTAGACCTAAACCTTCTCCAGAGAGATGGCACTCTGTTAAATCAACCTAGACCTAAACCTTCTCCAGAGAGATGGCACTCTGTTAAATCAACCTAGACCTAAACCTTCTTCAGAGAGATGGCACTCTGTTAAATCAACCTAGACCTAAACCTTCTCCAGAGAGATGGCACTCTGTTAAATCAACCTAGACCTAAACCTTCTCCAGAGAGATGGCAGTCTGTCCCTCCATATTAGGCAATCCGATCAGCTGGTATTTAAAACCTAAGGCAGAGAGCCATGATGTGGATACAGAAATATGGGCTGTATATTACCACGGGAAAAGTGTGTCTGTGTCTGTGTGTTTGGGTTCATGTGTTTGTTTGTGAGTGCGTTTGTGTGTGTGTCTGTGTGTGTGTGTGTGTGTGTGGGGGGGAGGTTCATGTGTTTTTGTGTGTATGCATGCATTTGTGTGAGTGTTTGTGTGTGTGTGTGTGTGTGTGTGTGTGTGTGTGTGTGTGTGTGTGTGTGTGTGTGTGTGTGTGTGTGTGTGTGTGTGTGTGTGTGTGTCTGTTGGAGTGTATAGGGGTCTCAGAGAATTGTTTATGAGGAGATACCAAATGGAAGACGCTGATACAATCTTCTCCTCTGTTACACCACTTTGGGGTTAATTGACAATGAAATGACAGGAAACAGCAGCAGTACAGTAGAGGTCACAGGAAGTGAACGCCGACAGCTTGAAGATAATGTGACTCCACCGTCGTTGCTCAGCCCATGAAATCACGAGATAAATTCAAATCTTTTCCTTTTGCATCAACTCACAATTGGAACGGGACAGATACTGTATTCACACTGCAGAGATACATCTTTATATTGTAGATAATCTTTAAAAAGTAATACCGTTGTAAAACCAATTACGAAGTGGAACCAGATTGGCAGAACAATAAACTGATTGGTTTCATTTTTATTTGGTCTTTGTTTCTTTCTCCCTTCTCTAAACTGAATTATGTCGGTGATTTTTACATCTGTGATGTGGCTGATTTAGGCTGTTACCGTTGCTTGGCTGTACCTGATGGGAATGGAAAGCTCCTGTCTCATAAATAACGGGTGACCTGAGGCTGCGTTGGGAGATCAAGACCTGGGTCTCCATCCAGGGTATCCTGGGTAAACTAAGGGATGTCCAACAATAATCAGGCCTGATCAGTTCTACAATATGATAGTACAATTCATGAGTAAAGGGACACAGACCCGGGACCCAATCTAGCTTCTAAAACTCACAACATAATAGCTCAATCCCATGGCTGATGATGGCTGGATGATATGAATAGTTGATGAGTTTGGATGGGATGAAATGGAAGAAAAGTGTATGTTGAATGGTCACAATTTGCCACAGTTGTAACTCAAGCAGCATTTTCCCCCTCCTTCTAAACGGCCACAGTGGCTACTCCTACAGGATACAGGAGAGGACACACTGTACAGAGAGCTTTAAAAAAAAATGTGGAACCTCGTTTCCCAGAGCCTTCCTAGCGTTAAAACTCGTCGTTAGAACCTGACGATGTTTTTTAAGTAGCCAAGGTGTTTCCCAGAGCCTTTCGTTAGTCCCCCTTTAATAGAAAAACGTTGCACATCTACAAGTCATCCAGATAGTTCATAAAGCAGTGCATCATGGGGCTTTTTTTTTTGACCTTCCACAGAATTTCTCCACATATAATTATCTTAAACATAGAATTACAATATTTAGTCTGTCTGGGAAGAATTCAGATCAGAGTTCACTACAAATACAAACGTTGACAAAGTATAAAAGGATGCTTCAAATGTTTCCCTTTGAATGTGTTCCATGATGACAACATGTGATCAGTGATGTCATTTTTCAGCCAATCGAAACACAATAAGACGTCATAGTGAATATTTTTTAATCCGTCGTCACAATCGTGGAATAATCCTAATTTAAACGTATACGTTCTCTCTACGTCCTTGTTTGGGAAACACTTCAAAAAAAAAAAAAAAAAAGAAGTCTGGAAAATACCCACGGATCTGGTACGGTCATCATAATGAGGACGGAAATGGAACATCCCACATTGCAATGCAAGTAGAATGTTATTTTGTCATTACTGGCAGGTGCCTCGTTGGCTGGTGGTCAGGACTCTACAGTGTAATCATTTAACCAATCAAAGTGAAGTTAAAAGTCAGTTTGAGCCTCAGTAGCTGTTTTCAAAATGTTTCTATCATTTTGTTTCATAGCAGGTAGAGCACACAAAGAACTAGCTACAAATCCTACAATAATAATGCTAGAACAATAACAATAACTATTATAATAATCCTATAACATCCTAAATGAATAATCCCAGAATAATAATAATAATAATCCTAGAATAACATAATAATCCTATAATATCATTGAATAATATATTCTATCATATAATACTCCTATAATAATAATAATCCTATAATAATAATAATAATAATAATAATAATAATAATAATAATAATAATAATAATAATAATAATAATAATCCTATAATAATAATAATAATAATAATAATAATAATAATAATAATAATAATAATAATCCTATAATAATAATAATAATAATAATCCTATAATAATAATAATAATAATAATAATACTCCTATAATAATAATAATAATAATAATCCTATAATAATAATAATAATAATAATAATAATAATAATAATAATAATAATAATAATAATAATAATAATAATCCTATAATAATAATAATCCTATAATAATAATAATAATAATAATAATCCTATAATAATAATAATAATAATAATAATAATAATCCTATAATAATAATAATCCTATAATAATAATAATAATAATAATAATCCTATAATAATAATAATAATAATCCTATAATAATAATAATAATAATAATAATAATAATAATAATAATAATAATAATCCTATAATAATAATAATAATAATCCTATAATAATAAACCTATAATAATAATAATAATAATAATAATAATAATAATAATAATAATAATCCTATAATAATAATCCTATAATAATAATAATAATAATAATCCTATAATAATAATAATCCTATAATAATAATCCTATAATAATAATAATCCTATAATAATAATAATAATAATAATCCTATAATAATAATAATAATAATAATCCTATAATAATAATAATCCTATAATAATAATAATAATAATAATCCTATAATAATAATAATAATAATAATAATCCTATAATAATAATAATAATAATAATCCTATAATAATAATCCTATAATAATAATAATAATAATAATCCTATAATAATAATAATAATAATAATCCTATAATAATAATAATAATAATAATCCTATAATAATAATCCTATAATAATAATAATAATCCTATAATAATAATAATAATAATAATCCTATAATAATAATAATAATAATCCTATAATAATAATAATAATAATCCTATAATAATAATCCTATAATAATAATAATAATAATCCTATAATAATAATAATAATAATAATAATAATCCTATAATAATAATAATAATAATCCTATAATAATAATAATAATAATCCTATAATAATAATCCTATAATAATAATAATAATAATCCTATAATAATAATAATAATAATCCTATAATAATAATAATAATAATCCTATAATAATAATCCTATAATAATAATAATAATAATCCTATAATAATAATAATAATAATCCTATAATAATAATAATAATAATAATCCTATAATAATCCTATAATAATAATCCTATAATAATAATCCTATAATAATAATCCTATAATAATAATCCTATAATAATAATAATCCTATAATAATAATCCTATAATAATAATAATCCTATAATAATAATCCTATAATAATAATAATCCTATAATAATAATCCTATAATAATAATCCTATAATAATAATAATCCTATAATAATAATAATAATCCTAATAATAATAATAATAATCCTATAATAATAATCCTATAATAATAATAATCCTATAATAATAATCCTATAATAATAATAATCCTATAATAATAATCCTATAATAATAATAATAATAATCCTATAATAATAATAATCCTATAATAATAATAATCCTATAATAATAATAATCCTATAATAATAATAATCCTATAATAATAATCCTATAATAATAATAATAATAATAATCCTATAATAATAATAATAATAATAATCCTATAATAATAATAATCCTATAATAATAATAATAATAATCCTATAATAATAATAATCATATAATAATAATAATAATAATCCTATAATAATAATAATAATAATAATAATAATAATAATAATAATCCTATAATAATAATAATAATAATAATCCTATAATAATAATAATAATAATAATCCTATAATAATAATAATCCTATAATAATAATAATCCTATAATAATAATAATCCTATAATAATAATAATCCTATAATAATAATAATAATAATCCTATAATAATAATAATAATAATAATCCTATAATAATAATAATAATAATAATAATCCTATAATAATAATAATAATAATAATAATCCTATAATAATAATAATCCTATAATAATAATAATCCTATAATAATAATAATCCTATAATAATAATAATCCTATAATAATAATAATCCTATAATAATACTAATCATACAATATTATATAATAACAATCCCATAATATCTCACCTCAAACAACATTTATTAATTTTTCTTTCACAAGCTAAATTGTTTTTCAATGTTTCAGTTTTCTTCAACTGCCAGCGAAGACGCATTGGCTTCAGATTCTCTATCTAACAGACAGGACTAGAGCTAGCGGCTTGAGTGCCCTGGTTGCCAGGGTAACCTCCTGCCCTTAAAAGGGGGCATCTGAACATTTTAATCTCAGCTGTGATATTTTGATTAAAAGACTCAGGTCACAAAAAAATGAAATAACATTGAGCAAAATACCACATCAAATTCTCACTACTGATACATTTATTATTTTAGAAACATTACAAAGCATGCTCATCCCGTTTATTGTAGTTTTATAGTGAACAAATATTTTGGCTGGTAAAAAAAAATCTAAGTGGCTAAAAGTTAGTTTCAGGCCCTGATCCAAATGCTTAAATGATTTAGCTACTGGGAAACGAGGCCCTGATCTCTGGACAGGGTCTTCAAAAGGGGACATACAGACACTATACCAATTTAACCACAGTCCCATATTCCATCTTCCTCCCAAGGGGGAACGCATCTCACAGTGTCACTGGTCTGATAATTCATCTTCTCCCTGACATCTTGACTCCATCACTCACATCACAGGACGTTATTCACTCTCTCAGAACAGCTCCTCTCACCCCTCCCCTTCCTGTCACGATCACAGTCTTTTTCTGCTGATGTTTACGTCTGAAACGTTTGAAAAGCAAAGCGGGTGTCGTCTCCTCGTCTGTCCTCGCCTGCCGATATCCCAGCTGCTTGCCTTCGCCGAACCTTCCCTGATAATTGGGAGATTATGATGCAGGAGCCGGGGAATCGGAGCGTAAACACTGTTTTGCTATGATCCGATTAATCATTTCCAATTGAAGATGCACAGGAGTAATTGCAAAGCCACCGATACCCCTGCTGTCAAAGCTATGATGAGCCTTCAGCAACGTTTTCATGATGAGCCGAGGGCAAAAAAATGGAGCAATGTGATAAAGTTTCAAGAGATGTAAGGGAGCTTACTGAAGAGTACCTGTGGTGATTTGATGTGACATGTTATGTCTTAACATCCAAGGGAGAGAAAACCTCTGTCAAGCAATGGATGGATTTGTTTCGTCAGTTGTATACAGATGAGTTGAGTTTCTTGAAGAGGAGAGTAAGACCAACGGAGCAGGAGGTGACTAGTCCAGTAATTGAGTGGACCTAGACTCTAGCGTCCAGGTTCATTGATAATGTCCTAGCGTCCAGGTTCATTGATAATGTCCTAGTGTCCAGGTTCATTGATAATGTCCTAGTGTCCAGGTTCATTGATCATGTCCTAGTGTCCAGGTTCATTGATCATGTCCTAGCCTCCAGGTTCATTGATAGTACAGATTGACCAGTTGAGTAGTCATTATTCTTGTTTCTATCAGCAAGCATGGTGACTGGTGAGTCATTGCCAGTTCCTATACCATCTCTGCAGGTCAGTCCAAGAGAGAGTGACAACCAAGAGTAGACTTTGCTGTCGCAGAAGAACACCGTGTGACACGACATCATCTGTTGGTCAATGCAACATCGATGTTCTGTTCTGTGCGACTTGATGCTTGGGTTCTGGGAAAAAAAAACACAGGTGCTTCCTAGCACCATGAGTCTCCATGGAAACACATCCTGTGGCCCCTCGCTACATTGATGGATCCGACACTTAATTTCTACCTTTCACTGACAGATCTAGGTTGACTGGCCCTCACGACATTCACAGGGAGAACAGACTGTAACACAACCAGTGTCATTTCAGAACGTATTTTTGTTTTAGTATGTCCATGTAGAGTTGGTTCAGGGCCTTGAGAGGTGGTTTGGAGGTTACAAAACACCCTCTCGTTACAGTAGCAGTCTGTCTGGTGTAGAAACCACTCTGTGTCCTAGAGTCATCGTCAGAGATATTATCTATAGTGATCTGTGTTCTAGAGTCATCGTCAGAGATATTATCTATAGTGATCTGTGTTCTAGAGTCATCGTCAGAGATATTATCTATAGTGATCTGTGTTCTAGAGTCATCGTCAGAGATATTATCTACAGTGATCTGTGTTCTAGAGTCATCGTCAGAGATATTATCTACAGTGATCTGTGTTCTAGAGTCATCGTCAGAGATATTATCTACAGTGATCTGTGT
>NC_088399.1:100279176-100281676 GCF_034236695.1 Oncorhynchus nerka | reverse complement strand
ACACTGTAACCATGAAGAATTTACACTGTAACCATGCAGAGTTTACACTGTATCCATGAAGAATTTACACTGTAACCATGCAGAATTAACTCTGTATCCATGAAGAATTTACACTGTAACCATGCAGAATTAACTCTGTATCCATGAAGAATTTACACTGTAACCATGAAGAATTTACACTGTAACCATGCAGAGTTTACACTGTAACCATGAAGAATTTACACTGTAACCATGAAGAATTTACACTGTAACCACGAAGAATTTACACTGTAACCACGCAGAGTTTACACTGTAACCACGCAGAGTTTACACTGTAACCACGCAGAATTTACACTGTAACCACGCAGAGTTTACACTGTAACCACGCAGAGTTTACACTGTAACCATGCAGAGTTTACACTGTAACCATGCAGAGTTTACACTGTAACCATGCAGAGTTTACACTGTAACCATGCAGAGTTTACACTGTAACCATGCAGAGTTTACACTGTAACCATGCAGAGTTTACACTGTAACCATGCAGAGTTTACACTGTAACCATGCAGAGTTTACACTGTAACCATGCAGAGTTTACACTGTAACCATGCAGAGTTTACACTGTAACCATGCAGAGTTTACACTGTAACCATGCAGAGTTTACACTGTAACCATGCAGAGTTTACACTGTAACCATGCAGAGCTGGTAAAATCACAGAGTTTACACTGTAACCATGCAGAGTTTACACTGTAACCACGCAGAGTTTACACTGTAACCATGCAGAGTTTACACTGTAACCATGCAGAGTTTACACTGTAACCATGCAGAGTTTACACTGTAACCATGCAGAGTTTACACTGTAACCATGCAGAGTTTACACTGTAACCACGCAGAGTTTACACTGTAACCATGCAGAGTTTACACTGTAACCATGCAGAGTTTACACTGTAACCACGCAGAGTTTACACTGTAACCATGCAGAGTTTACACTGTAACCATGCAGAGTTTACACTGTAACCATGCAGAGTTTACACTGTAACCATGCAGAGTTTACACTGTAACCATGCAGAGTTTACACTGTAACCACGCAGAGTTTACTGTAACTGCAGAGTTTACACTGTAACCATGCAGAGTTTACACTGTAACCATGCAGAGTTTACACTGTAACCATGCAGAGTTTACACTGTAACCATGCAGAGTTTACACTGTAACCATGCAGAGTTTACACTGTAACCATGCAGAGTTTACACTGTAACCATGCAGAGTTTACACTTACACTGTAACCATGCAGAGTTTACACTGTAACCATGCAGAGTTTACACTGTAACCATGCAGAGTTTACACTGTAACCATGCAGAGTTTACACTGTAACCATGCAGAGTTTACACTGTAACCACGCAGAGTTTACACTGTAACCATGCAGAGTTTACACTGTAACCATGCAGAGTTTACACTGTAACCATGCAGAGTTTACACTGTAACCATGCAGAGTTTACACTGTAACCATGCAGAGTTTACACTGTAACCATGCAGAGTTTACACTGTAACCATGCAGAGTTTACACTGTAACCATGCAGAGTTTACACTGTAAACCATGCAGAGTTTACACTGTAACCATGCAGAGTTTACACTGTAACCATGCAGAGTTTACACTGTAACCATGCAGAGTTTACACTGCAACCACGCAGAGTTTACACTGTAACCATGCAGAGTTTACACTGTAACCATGCAGAGTTTACACTGTAACCATGCAGAGTTTACACTGTAACCATGCAGAGTTTACACTGTAACCATGCAGAGTTTACACTGTAACCATGCAGAGTTTACACTGTAACCATGCAGAGTTTACACTGTAACCATGCAGAGTTTACACTGTAACCACGCAGAGTTTACACTGTAACCATGCAGAGTTTACACTGTAACCATGCAGAGTTTACACTGTAACCATGCAGAGTTTACACTGTAACCATGCAGAGTTTACACTGTAACCATGCAGAGCAAAACCACACAGTTTAATAAACTCACCTAGTCTTTGAAGGCCAAACTGTCCGAATCCTTTTCCTCGGACGAATCCTTGGTACACAAAGGAACTAGATGAGGCAATGTAGGACACCTGGAGACAGGAGTGAGGGAGGAGAGAGAGAGGGAAGGGAGAGAGAGAGAGGGAGGGGAGAGAGAGAGAGGGAGGAGAGAGAGAGGGAGGGGAGAGAGAGGGAGGGGAGAGAGAGGAGAGAGGGAGGGGAGAGAGAGGGAGGGGAGAGAGAGAGGGAGGGAGAGAGAGAGAGAGGGAGGAGAGAGAGAGGGAGGGGAGAGAGAGGGAGGGGAGAGAGAGAGAGGGAGGAGAGAGAGAGGGAGGGAGAGAGAGGGAGGGGAGAGAGAGGAGAGAGGGAGGGGAGAGAGAGGGAGGGAGAGAGAGGAGAGAGGGAGGGGAGAGAGAGAGGGAGGAGAGAGAGAGGGAGGGGAGAGAGAGAGAGGGAGGGAGAGAGAGAGAGGGGAGAGAGAGAGAGGGAGGGGAGAGAGAGG
>NC_088399.1:100251676-100274176 GCF_034236695.1 Oncorhynchus nerka | reverse complement strand
GGGAGGGAGGGAGGGAGGGAGGGAGGGAGGGAGGGAGGGAGGGAGAGAAAGATGGAGGGAGGGAGGGAGGGAGGGAGATGAAAGGAGGGAGGGAGGGAGGGAGGGGGATGAAAGGAGGGAGGGAGGGGGATGAAAGGAGGGAGGGAGTGAGGGAGGGGGATGAAAGGAGGGAGGGAGGGAGGGGGATGAAAGGAGGGAGGGAGGGGTATGAAAGGAGGGAGGGAGGGAGGGAGAGAAAGATGGAGGGAGGGAGGGAGGGAGGAGGGAGGGAGGGGGAGGGAGGGAGGGAGGGAGGGAGGAGGGGATGAAAGGAGGGAGGGAGGGGGATGAAAGGAGGGAGGGGTATGAAAGGAGGGAGGGAGGGAGGGGGAGGGAGATCAAGATGGAGGGAGGGAGGGAGGGAGGGAGGGAGGGAGGGAGGGAGGGAGGGAGTATTTTACGGTGCAAACGCTTCAATCTTTTGAATTTCATCATTCTATTTCACAAGTAGCAAGAGAGATATTGTCAATATCTGAAACTTCAACCATCTTAATTGTTAGTAACTTTGTCATTGGTGGATGTACAGTACAAACTCTTAGCTTTCAGACAAACATCAAACAAAATAGGGGGTTGTGTTTCAAGAAATATTGAGTAACCTTGTCCAGAATGGCCCATAGGGGCAGGAGCATATTTCTGAAACGTGAGACAGCGTGATGTACCAGGACACCCACAGGACAGGACACTAGTCTGTCTCCTGTTTCTGTAGTGAGACAGCGTGATGTACCAGGACACCCACAGGACAGGACACTAGTCTGTCTCCTGTTTCTGTAGTGAGACAGCGTGATGTACCAGGACACCCACTGGACAGGACACTAGTCTATCTCCTGTTTCTGTAGTGAGACAGCGTGATGTACCAGGACACCCACTGGACAGGACACTAGTCTATCTCCTGTTTCTGTAGTGAGACAGCTTGATGTACCAGGACACCCACAGGACGTTCGTCTGTCTCCTGTTTCTGTAGTGAGACAGCGTGATGTACCAGGACACCCACAGGACAGGACGTTCGTCTGTCTCCTGTTTCTGTAGTGAGACAGCGTGATGTACCAGGACACCCACAGGACAGGACGTTCGTCTGTCTCCTGTTTCTGTAGTGAGACAGCGTGATGTACCAGGACACCCACAGGACAGGACGTTCGTCTGTCTCCTGTTTCTGTAGTGAGACAGCGTGATGTACCAGGACACCCACAGGACAGGACGTTCGTCTGTCTCCTGTTTCTGTAGTGAGACAGCGTGATGTACCAGTACACCCCCTGGACAGGACGTTCGTCTGTCCCAGGGCATGTTGAGTTGTTGTCTAGTAACAAGTTGTAGTGTATTTAACAGACAGGAAGAGTATTTAACAGACAGGAAGAGTATTTAACAGACAGGAAGAGTATTTAACAGACAGGAAGAGTATTTAACAGACAGGAAGTGTATTTAACAGACGGGAAGAGTATTTAACAGACAGGAAGAGTATTTAACAGACAGAGACAGGAAGAGTATTTAACAGACAGGAAGTGTATTTAACAGACAGGAAGAGTATTTAACAGACAGAGACAGGAAGAGTATTTAACAGACAGAGACAGGAAGATTATTTAACAGACAGGAAGAGTATTTAACAGACAGGAAGAGTATTTAACAGACAGAGACAGGAAGAGTATTTAACAGACAGAGACAGGAAGATTATTTAACAGACAGGAAGAGTATTTAACAGACAGGAAGAGTATTTAACAGACAGGAAGAGTATTTAACAGACAGAGACAGGAAGTGTATTTAACAGACAGGAAGTGTATTTAACAGACAGGAAGAGTATTTAACAGACAGGAAGAGTATTTCAGTATTTCTAGACTTCTTACAGCCTGTCTTATTTTAGTTGAGTTACCTGGTAGTTTGGGGTTGGGTGGCTCCTGGACTGTCCCCACTGTCTTCCCACTGGGACGGATATCAGCTGAAACAACATCAACAACAGGAAGTCAACATAAGCACTTCCAGTTTGATTGACTCCCCCCCCCCCCCCACAGGACACACACACATCCCAACAAAGCTGTATTAGCTGTCAAGGAAGTGAGCTGCTCTCCAGTCAAATCCCCCACAGGTGCTGTTAATATCCTACCTGCCACCTCTCCCTTCTTCACTACCTGTCCTCCCTGACACCTCTCCCTTCTTCACTACCTGTCCTCCCTGACACCTCTCCCTTCTTCACTACCTGTCCCTGACACCTCTCCCTTCTTCACTACCTGTCCTCCCTGACACCTCTCCCTTCTTCACTACCTGTCCTCCCTGACACCTCTCCCTTCTTCACTACCTGTCCTCCCTGACACCTCTCCCTTCTTCACTACCTGTCCCTGACACCTCTCCCTTCTTCACTACCTGTCCTCCCTGACACCTCTCCCTTCTTCACTACCTGTCCTCCCTGCCACCTCTCCCTTCTTCACTACCTGTCCTCCCTGACACCTCTCCCTTCTTCACTACCTGTCCTCCCTGACACCTCTCCCTTCTTCACTACCTGTCCCTGCCACCTCTCCCTTCTTCACTACCTGTCCCTGCCACCTCTCCCTTCTTCACTACCTGTCCTCCCTGACACCTCTCCCTTCTTCACTACCTGTCCTCCCTGACACCTCTCCCTTCTTCACTACCTGTCCTCCCTGACACCTCTCCCTTCTTCACTACCTGTCCCTGCCACCTCTCCCTGCTTCACTACCTGTCCCTGACACCTCTCCCTTCTTCACTACCTGTCCTCCCTGCCACCTCTCCCTTCTTCACTACCTGTCCTCCCTGCCACCTCTCCCTTCTTCACTACCTGTCCCTGCCACCTCTCCCTTCTTCACTACCTGTCCTCCCTGACACCTCTCCCTTCTTCACTACCTGTCCCTGACACCTCTCCCTTCTTCACTACCTGTCCTCCCTGACACCTCTCCCTTCTTCACTACCTGTCCTCCCTGACACCTCTCCCTTCTTCACTACCTGTCCTCCCTGACACCTCTCCCTTCTTCACTACCTGTCCTCCCTGACACCTCTCCCTTCTTCACTACCTGTCCTCCCTGACACCTCTCCCTTCTTCACTACCTGTCCCTGACAACTCTCCCTTCTTCACTACCTGTCCTCCCTGACACCTCTCCCTTCTTCACTACCTGTCCCTGACACCTCTCCCTTCTTCACTACCTGTCCTCCCTGACACCTCTCCCTTCTTCACCTGTCCTCCCTGCCACCTCTCCCTTCTTCACTACCTGTCCTCCCTGACACCTCTCTCCTTCTTCACTACCTGTCCTCCCTGACACCTCTCCCTTCTTCACTACCTGTCCCTGCCACCTCTCCCTTCTTCACTACCTGTCCCTGCCACCTCTCCTTCTTCACTACCTGTCCTCCCTGACACCTCTCCCTTCTTCACTACCTGTCCTCCCTGACACCTCTCCCTTCTTCACTACCTGTCCTCCCTGACACCTCTCCTTCTTCACTACCTGTCCCTGCCACCTCTCCCTTCTTCACTACCTGTCCCTGACACCTCTCCCTTCTTCACTACCTGTCCTCCCTGCCACCTCTCCCTTCTTCACTACCTGTCCTCCCTGCCACCTCTCCCTTCTTCACTACCTGTCCCTGCCACCTCTCCCTTCTTCACTACCTGTCCTCCCTGACACCTCTCCTTCTTCACTACCTGTCCCTGACACCTCTCCCTTCTTCACTACCTGTCCTCCCTGACACCTCTCCCTTCTTCACTACCTGTCCTCCCTGACACCTCTCCCTTCTTCACTACCTGTCCTCCCTGACACCTCTCCCTTCTTCACTACCTGTCCTCCCTGACACCTCTCCCTTCTTCACTACCTGTCCTCCCTGACACCTCTCCCTTCTTCACTACCTGTCCCTGACAACTCTCCCTTCTTCACTACCTGTCCTCCCTGACACCTCTCCCTTCTTCACTACCTGTCCCTGACACCTCTCCCTTCTTCACTACCTGTCCTCCCTGACACCTCTCCCTCCTTCACTACCTGTCCCTGACACCCTCCCCTTCACACCTCTCCCTTCTTCACTACCTGTCCTCCCCCTTGACACCTCTCCCTCTTCACTACTGTCCTCCCTGACACCTCTCCCTTCTTCACTACCTGTCCCTGACACCTCTCCCTTCACACCTGTCCCTCTCCCTTCTTCACTACCTGTCCTCCCTGACACCTCTCCCTTCTTCACTACCTGTCCCTGACACCTCTCCCTTCTTCACTACCTGTCCCTGACACCTCTCCCTTCTTCACTACCTGTCCCTGACACCTCTCCCTTCTTCACTACCTGTCCTCCCTGACACCTCTCCCTTCTTCACTACCTGTCCTCCCTGACACCTCTCCCTTCTTCACTACCTGTCCTCCCTGACACCTCCCTTCTTCACTACCAGACCTCCCTGACACCTCTCCTCTTCTTCATTCACATATTAAAGTCCCAGACCTCAGTGAATACTGCAGGCTCTCTCATTCCATATTAAAGTCCCAGACCTCAGTGAATACTGCAGGCTCTCTCAGCCCATATTAAAGTCCCAGACCTCAGTGAATACTGCAGGCTCTCTCAGTCCATATTAAAGTCCCAGACCTCAGTGAATACTGCAGGCTCTCTCAGCCCATATTAAAGTCCTGTATGATGTGTGGTGTGTGTGTGTGTGTGTGTACTGGCTATTAGGAGGGCATGGAGTGTATGATGTGTGGTGTGTGTGTGTGTGTGTACTGGCTATTAGGAGGGCATGGAGTGTGTGATGTGTGGTGTGTGCGTGTGTGTGTACTGGCTATTAGGAGGGCATGGAGTGTGTGATGTGTGGTGTGTGTGTGTGTGTGTACTGGCTATTAGGAGGGCGTGGAGTGTGTGATGTGTTTGCACTTGGGTGTGTTTGTGTGTCCATGTGATTGCCTACTGTCCAGGTGTGTTTGTGTGTCCATGTGATTGCCTACTGTCCAGGTGTGTTTGTGTGTCCATGTGATTGCCTACTGTCCAGGTGTGTTTGTGTGTCCATGTGATTGCCTACTGTCCAGGTGTGTTTGTGTGTCCATGTGATTGCCTACTGTCCAGGTGTGTTTGTGTGTCCATGTGATTGCCTACTGTCCAGGTGTGTTTGTGTGTCCATGTGATTGCCTATGTCCAGGTGTGTTTGTGTGTCCATGTGATTGCATATGTCCAGGTGTGTTTGTGTGTCCATGTGATTGCATATGTCCAGGTGTGTTTGTGTGTCCATGTGATTGCATATGTCCAGGTGTGTTTGTGTGTCCATGTGATTGCCTACTGTCCAGGTGTGTTTGTGTGTCCATGTGATTGCCTACTGTCCAGGTGTGTTTGCGTGTCCATGTGATTGCCTACTGTCCAGGTGTGTTTGTGTGTCCATGTGATTGCCTACTGTCCAGGTGTGTTTGTGTGTCCATGTGATTGCATATGTCCAGGTGTGTTTGTGTGTCCATGTGATTGCATATGTCCAGGTGTGTTTGTGTGTCCATGTGATTGCCTACTGTCCAGGTGTGTTTGTGTGTCCATGTGATTGCCTACTGTCCAGGTGTGTTTGCGTGTCCATGTGATTGCCTACTGTCCAGGTGTGTTTTGTCCGTACCAGCACAGACAGGTTGCTTCCCGGTCCAGCTCCCGTCGCCACGGCAGGTTCTGTGTTCTGACCCCTCAGCCAGGTAAAACCCTGTCTGACAGGTGTAGATCAGGGTGTAACCTAGAGACGGCAACTCTATGGCAGACACATCCACCTGGGTGGGCATCTCTGGCTGGCTACAGTGGTGGGCTGGAGAGATGGAGGAGGGGAGGAGAGGGAGGGAGAAAGAGAGGGGGGAGGGGAGGGAGGGAGGGAGAGAAAGAGAGAGAGAGAGAGAGGGGGTAGAGAGGGAGGGGGAGGGGGGTGGGTTTAGAAGAGGGGAGGATAGATGGAGGGGGAAGAGAGGTGGATTTAGAAGAGGGGAGGATAGATGGAGGGGGAAGAGAGGTGGATTTAGAAGAGGGGAGGATAGATGGAGGGGGGGAGGAGAGATGGAGGGGGAGGAGAGGTGGATTTAGAAGAGGGGAGGATAGATGGAGGGGGAAGAGAGATGGATTTAGAAGAGGGGAGGATAGATGGAGGGGGAGGAGAGGTGGATTTAGAAGACAGGTAAATTAATGTTCTAGACAATAAATAAGGACGTTAAGAAATAAAAAGCAGAGGGAGACAGGATGTACATTAAACAATACTACACATCGTACATACATACACATACTACATGTCTCTACATCGTTAAGTCAGGTGTGTATACTTACCTAAACACTCCAGGTGAGGTTGGGTAGACAGGTGTGTATACTTACCTAAACACTCCAGGTGAGGTTGGGTAGACAGGTGTGTATACTTACCTAAACACTCCAGGTGAGGTTGGGTAGACAGGTGTGTATACTTACCTAAACACTCCAGGTGAGGTTGGGTAGACAGGTGTGTATACTTACCTAAACACTCCAGGTGAGGTTGGGTAGACAGGTGTGTATACTTACCTAAACACTCCAGATGAGGTTGGGTAGACAGGTGTGTGTGTTTATACGTACCTATACACTCTGGTTGGAAGCCATTCCAGGTGAGGTTGGGTAGACAGGTGTGTGTGTGTGTATACGTACCTATACACTCTGGTTGGAAGCCATTCCAGGTCAGGTTGGGTAGACAGGTACGTGTTGTGGAGCCTTGTAGCAGGTAGCCCTTCCTACAGCTGAACAATACTGTACTGCTGATCTGTAGGGTGGAGAGACACCTCAGGGTTAGAGACAGACACACACCTCGGGGTTAGAGACAGACACACACCTCAGGGTTAGAGACAGACACACACCTCAGGGTTAGAGACAGACACACACCTCGGGGTTAGAGACAGATACACACCTCAGGGTTAGAGACAGACACACACCTCAGGGTTAGAGACAGACACACACCTCAGGGTTAGAGACAGACACACACCTCAGGGTTAGAGACAGACACACACCTCAGGGTTAGAGACAGACACACACCTCAGGGTTAGAGACAGACACACACGTCAGGGTTAGAGAGAGATACACACGTCAGGGTTAGAGAGAGATACACACCTCAGGGTTAGAGACAGATACACACCTCAGGGACAGATACACACCTCAGGGTTAGAGAGAGATACACACCTCAGGGTTAGAGACAGATACACACCTCAGGGTTAGAGACAGACACACACCTCAGGGTTAGAGACAGAAACACACCTCAGGGTTAGAGACAGATACACACCTCAGGGTTAGAGACAGATACACACCTCAGGGTTAGAGACAGACACACACCTCAGGGTTAGAGACAGACACACACCTCAGGGTTAGAGACAGACACACACCTCAGGGTTAGAGACAGACACACACCTCAGGGTTAGAGACAGATACACACCTCAAGGTTAGAGACAGACACACACCTCAGGGTTAGAGACAGATACACACCTCAGGGTTAGAGACAGATACACACATCAGGGTTAGAGACAGACACACACCTCAGGGTTAGAGACAGATACACACCTCAGGGTTAGAGACAGACACACACCTCAGGGTTAGAGAGAGATACACACCTCAGGGACAGACACACACCTCAGGGTTAGAGACAGACACACACCTCAGGGCTAGAGACAGATACACACCTCAGGGTTAGAGACAGACACACACCTCAGGGTTAGAGACAGACACACACCTCAGGGTTAGAGACAGACACACACCTCAGGGTTAGAGACAGACACACACCTCAGGGTTAGAGACAGACACACACCTCAGGGTTAGAGACAGATACACACCTCAGGGTTAGAGACAGACACACACCTCAGGGTTAGAGACAGACACACACCTCAGGGTTAGAGACAGACACACACCTCAGGGTTAGAGACAGACAAACACCTCAGGGTTAGAGACAGACACACACCTCAGGGACAGATCACACCTCAGGGACACACCCCCACAGTCTAGTAACCTGTCCCCACACACCCACAGTATAGTAACCTGTCCCCACACACCCCCACAGAATAGTAACCTGTTCCCACACACCCCCACAGTATAGTAACCTGTTCCCACACACCCCCACAGTATAGTAACCTGTTCCCACACACCCCCACAGTATAGTAACCTGTCCCCCCAGGTTACTATACTTAGAGACAGATACACACCACAGGGTTAGAGACAGACACACACAGGGTTAGAGACAGATACACACCTCAGGGTTAGAGACAGACACACACCTCAGGGTTAGAGACAGTATAGTAACCTAGAGACAGTCCCCCAGGTTACTATACTTAGAGACAGACACACACCTCAGGGTTAGAGAGAGATACACACCTCAGGGACAGACACACACCTCAGGGTTAGAGACATACACACACCCCCACAGTACTCTCTATGTCCCCTATCCTCCAGGCCGGCTCGGTCCTCCCCTCCCGCTCCGTGGCTCAACGACTCATTGCGAGCTCACAGAACAGGGCTCCGGGCAGCCGAGCGGAAATGGAGGAAAACTTGCCTCCCTGCGGACCTGACATCCTTTCACTCCCTCCTCTCTACATTTTCCTCTTCTCTCTCTGCTGCTAAAGCCACTTTCTACCACTCTAAATTCCAAGCATCTGCCTCTAACCCTAGGAAGCTCTTTGCAACCTTCTCCTCCCTCCTGAATCCTCCTCCCTCCCCCCCTCCTCCCTCTCTGCAGATGACTTCGTCAACCATTTTGAAAAGAAGGTCGACGACATCCGATCCTCGTTTGCTAAGTCAAACGACACCGCTGGTTCTGCTCACACTGCCCTACCCTGTGCTCTGACCTCTTTCTCCCCCCTCTCTCCAGATGAAATCTCGCGTCTTGTGACGGCCGGCCGCCCAACAACCTGCCCGCTTGACCCTATCCCCTCCTCTCTTCTCCAGACCATTTTCGGAGACCTTCTCCCTTACCTCACCTCGCTCATCAACTCATCCCTGACCGCTGGCTACGTCCCTTCCGTCTTCAAGAGAGCGAGAGTTGCACCCCTTCTGAAAAAACCTACACTCGATCCCTCCGATGTCAACAACTACAGACCAGTATCCCTTCTTTCTTTTCTCCCCAAAACTCTTGAACGTGCCGTCCTTGGCCAGCTCTCCCGCTATCTCTCTCAGAATGACCTTCTTGATGCAAATCAGTCAGGTTTCAAGACTAGTCATTCAACTGAGACTGCTCTTCTCTGTATCACGGAGGCGCTCCGCACTGCTAAAGCTAACTCTCTCTCCTCTGCTCTCATCCTTCTAGACCTATCGGCTGCCTTCGATACTGTGAACCATCAGATCCTCCTCTCCACCCTCTCCGAGTTGGGCATCTCCGGCGCGGCCCACGCTTGGATTGCGTCCTACCTGACAGGTCGCTCCTACCAGGTGGCGTGGCGAGAATCCGTCTCCACACCACGTGCTCTCACCACTGGTGTCCCCAGGGCTCTGTTCTAGGCCCTCTCCTATTCTCGCTATACACCAAGTCACTTGGCTCTGTCATAACCTCACATGGTCTCTCCTATCATTGCTATGCAGACGACACACAATTAATCTTCTCCTTTCCCCCTTCTGATGATCAGGTGGCGAATCGCATCTCTGCATGTCTGGCAGACATATCAGTGTGGATGACGGATCACCACCTCAAGCTGAACCTCGGCAAGACGGAGCTGCTCTTCCTCCCGGGGAAGGACTGCCCGTTCCATGATCTCGCCATCACGGTTGACAACTCCATTGTGTCCTCCTCCCAGAGCGCTAAGAACCTTGGCGTGATCCTGGACAACACCCTGTCGTTCTCAACTAACATCAAGGCGGTGGCCCGTTCCTGTAGGTTCATGCTCTACAACATCCGCAGAGTACGACCCTGCCTCACACAGGAAGCGGCGCAGGTCCTAATCCAGGCACTCGTCATCTCCCGTCTGGATTACTGCAACTCGCTGTTGGCTGGGCTCCTGCCTGTGCCATTAAACCCTACAACTCATCCAGAACGCCGCAGCCCGTCTGGTGTTCAACCTTCCCAAGTTCTCTCACGTCACCCCGCTCCTCCGCTCTCTCCACTGGCTTCCAGTTGAAGCTCGCATCCGCTACAAGACCATGGTGCTTGCCTACGGAGCTGTGAGGGGAACGGCACCTCAGTACCTCCAGGCTCTGATCAGGCCCTACACCCAAACAAGGGCACTGCGTTCATCCACCTCTGGCCTGCTCGCCTCCCTACCACTGAGGAAGTACAGTTCCCGCTCAGCCCAGTCAAAACTGTTCGCTGCTCTGGCCCCCCAATGGTGGAACAAACTCCCTCACGACGCCAGGACAGCGGAGTCAATCACCACCTTCCGGAGACACCTGAAACCCCACCTCTTTAAGGAATACCTAGGATAGGATAAAGTAATCCCTCTCACCCCCTTAAAAGATTTAGATGCACTACTGTTCCACTGGATGTCATAAGGTGAATGCACCAATTTGTAAGTCGCTCTGGATAAGAGCGTCTGCAAAATGACTTAAATGTAAATGTAATACACACACCTCAGGGTTAGAGACAGATACACACCTCAGGGTTAGAGACAGACACACACCTCAGGGACATACACACACCTCAGGGTTAGAGACAGACACACACCTCAGGGACAGACACACACCTCAGGGTTAGAGACAGATACACACCTCAGGGTTAGAGACAGACACACACCTCAGGGACATACACACACCTCAGGGTTAGAGACAGACACACACCTCAGGGTCAGAGACAGACACACACCCCACAGTATAGTAACCTGTCCCCACACAACCCCACGGTATAGTAACCTGTCCCCACACACCCCCACAGTATAGTAACCTGGTAGCATGCTGTCTGTCCCACATCCCCACAGTATTGTAACCTGTCCCCACACACCCCCACAGTATAGTAACCTGTTAGCATGCTGTCTGTCCCACATCCCCACAGTAGTGTAACCTGTTAGCATGCTGTCTGTCCCACATCCCCACAGTATAGTAACCTGGTAGCATGCTGTCTGTCCCACATCCACACAGTATTGTAACCTGTCCCACATCCCCACAGTATTGTAACCTGTCCCCACACCCCCACAGTATAGTAACCTGTCCCCACACACCCCCACAGTATAGTAACCTATCCCCACACACCCCCACAGTATAGTAACCTGTCCCACATCCCCACAGTATAGTAACCTGTCCCCACACCCCCACAGTATAGTAACCTGTCCCCACACACCCCCACAGTATAGTAACCTGTCCCCACACCCCACAGTATAGTAACCTGTCCCCACACACCCCCACGGTATAGTAACCTGTTCCCACACACCCCCACAGTATAGTAACCTGGTAGCATGCTGTCTGTCCCACACCCCCACAGTATAGTAACCTGTCCCCACACACCCCCACGGTATAGTAACCTGTCCCCACACACCCCCACAGTATTGTAACCTGGTAGTATGCTGGCCCACATCCCCACAGTATAGTAACCTGTCCCACATCCCCACAGTATTGTAACCTGGTAGCATGCTGTCTGTCCCACATCCCCACAGTATTGTAACCTGGTAGCATGCTGTCCCACATCCCCACAGTATTGTAACCTGGTAGCATGCTGTCCCACACCCCCACAGTATTGTAACCTGGTAGCATGCTGTCCCACACCCCCACAGTATTGTAACCTGGTAGCATGCTGTCCCACACCCCCACAGTATTGTAACCTGATAGCCTTGGGTGTTGTTCTGGTTTCCAAACAGGGGGGTTCCAGGATCTCCGCAGGTGGTGTGACTGGGATCTGAAACAGACAGTAATAATAACACTTATAGAAATTACTACTTACTCTACTTATTCCAAGTATATAAAAACCTATGAGCAGGACATTTGACTTGGTTGTCAATCTAACCGTCAATCCACATCTATCAAAACATCTTCTGTCTGTACCCAAGGGGGCTAGTTTTGTATCAAACGTCTCATAGTATGAAAATAGGTAGATCGCCACCTGATAGGTAGATCGCCACCTGATAGGTAGATCACCACCTGATAGGTAGATCGCCACCTGATAGGTAGATCGCCACGTGATAGGTAGATCGCCACGTGATAGATAGATCGCCACCTGATAGGTAGATCGCCACCTGATAGGTAGATCGCCACCTGATAGATAGATCGCCACCTGATAGGTAGATCGCCACCTGATAGGTAGATCGCCACGTGATAGATAGATCGCCACCTGATAGGTAGATCGCCACCTGATAGATAGATCGCCACCTGATAGGTAGATCGCCACCTGATAGGTAGATCGCCACCTGATAGATAGATCGCCACCTGATAGGTAGATCGCCACCTGATAGGTAGATCGCCACCTGATAGGTATATCGCCACCTGATAGGTAGATCGCCACCTGATAGATAGATCGCCACCTGATAGGTAGATCGCCACCTGATAGGTAGATCGCCACCTGATAGGTAGATCGCCACCTGATAGGTAGATCGCCACGTGATAGGTAGATCGCCACCTGATAGGTAGATTGCCACCTGATAGGTAGATCGCCACCTGATAGGTAGATCGCCACCTGATAGGTGGATCGCCACCTGATAGGTAGATCGCCACCTGATAGGTAGATCGCCTGATAGGTAGATCGCCACCTGATAGGTAGATCGCCACCTGATACACACAGCCACTGGTCTACCTTGGATTGTTGTTGTGGTCAGTAAGTATATTTACAGAGATCTGATAGGTAGATCGTATATTATATATATATATATTAGAGTATATTTACAGAGATCTGATAGGTAGATCGTATATTATATATATATATTAGAGTATATTTACAGAGATCAGACAACTTTTTTAGGGTGCTAAATAATGTTTTTATTCAATACATTCAGATATATAACGTGATGTAAAATAAAATAAAATATTCCCATTGTTATGTTGATTGGGGCGCTAATATGCCTGCTACATCATTTAGTGGTATCATGCAAACGCTTCATAATGCTGGAACCGAAAACACTCTAAAATACATTGTTCTGGATGGCTTAGTGCCTAGTCTCAGTTGGTTACTGACAGGACCCATTCTGAGTGCCTGGTCTCAGTTGGTTACTGATAGGACTCATTCTGAGTGCCTGGTCTCAGTTGGTTACTGACAGGACCCATTCTGAGTGCCTGGTCTCAGTTGGTTACTGACAGGACCCATTCTGAGTGCCTGGTCTCAGTTGGTTACTGACAGGACCCATTCTGAGTGCCTGGTCTCAGTTGGTTACTGACAGGACCCATTCTGAGTGCCTGGTCTGAGTTGGTTACTGACAGGACCCATTCTGAGTTCCTGGTCTCAGTTGGTTACTGACAGGACCCATTCTGAGTGCCTGGTCTGAGTTGGTTACTGACAGGACCCATTCTGAGTGCCTGGTCTCAGTTGGTTACTGAGAGTTAGTTTGACCCATTCTGATAGCCTGGTCTCAGTTGGTTACTGACAGGACCCATTCTGAGTGCCTGGTCTCAGTTGGTTACTGAGAGTTAGTTGGACCCATTCTGATAGCCTGGTCTCAGTTGGTTACTGACAGGACCCATTCTGAGTGCCTGGTCTCAGTTGGTTACTGACAGGACCCATTCTGAGTGCCTGGTCTCAGTTGGTTACTGATAGGACTCATTCTGAGTGCCTGGTCTGAGTTGGTTGCTGAGAGTCAGTTGGACCCATTCTGAGTGCCTGGTCTGAGTTGGTTACTGAGAGTTAGTTGGACCCATTCTGAGTGCCTGGTCTGAGTTGGTTACTGAGAGTCAGTTGGACCCATTCTGACATCCTGGTCTGAGTTGGTTACTGAGAGTCAGTTGGACCCATTCTGAGTGCCTGGTCTGAGTTGGTTACTGATAGGACCCATTCTGAGTGCCTGGTCTGAGTTGGTTACTGATAGGACCCATTCTGAGTGCCTGGTCTCAGTTGGTTACTGATAGTTAGTTGGACCCATTCTGAGTGCCTGGTCTCAGTTGGTTACTGAGAGTTAGTTGGACCCATTCTGACAGCCTGGTCTCAGTTGGTTACTGACAGGACCCATTCTGAGTGCCTGGTCTCAGTTGGTTACTGATAGTTAGCTGGACCCATTCTCAGTGCCTGGTCTGAGTTGGTTACTGAGAGTTAGTTGGACCCATTCTGACAGCCTGGTCTCAGTTGGTTACTGATAGGACCCATTCTGAGAGCCTGGTCTCAGTTGGTTACTGATAGGACCCATTCTGAGTGCCTGGTCTCAGTTGGTTACTGATAGTTAGCTGGACCCATTCTGAGTGCCTGGTCTGAGTTGGTTACTGAGAGTTAGTTGGACCCATTCTGACAGCCTGGTCTCAGTTGGTTACTGACAGGACCCATTCTGAGTGCCTGGTCTCAGTTGGTTACTGATAGTTAGCTGGACCCATTCTCAGTGCCTGGTCTGAGTTGGTTACTGAGAGTCAGTTGGACCCATTCTGAGTGCCTGGTCTCAGTTGGTTGCTGATAGGACCCATTCTGAGAGCCTGGTCTCAGTTGGTTACTGATAGGACCCATTCTGAGTGCCTGGTCTCAGTTGGTTACTGATAGTTAGCTGGACCCATTCTGAGTGCCTGGTCTGAGTTGGTTACTGAGAGTTAGTTGGACCCATTCTGACAGCCTGGTCTCAGTTGGTTACTGACAGGACCCATTCTGAGTGCCTGGTCTGAGTTGGTTACTGACATGACCCATTCTGAGTGCCTGGTCTCAGTTGGTTACTGACAGGACCCATTCTGAGTGCCTGGTCTCAGTTG
This sequence comes from Oncorhynchus nerka, assembly GCF_034236695.1. Lineage (NCBI taxonomy): Eukaryota > Metazoa > Chordata > Actinopteri > Salmoniformes > Salmonidae > Oncorhynchus > Oncorhynchus nerka. The sequence continues at coordinate 100,259,446 of NC_088399.1, read as the reverse complement.
GTTACTGAGAGTTAGTTGGACCCATTCTGAGTGCCTGGTCTCAGTTGGTTACTGATAGTTAGTTGGACCCATTCTGAGTGCCTGGTCTGAGTTGGTTACTGAGAGTTAGTTGGACCCATTCTGACAGCCTGGTCTCAGTTGGTTACTGACAGGACCCATTCTGAGTGCCTGGTCTCAGTTGGTTACTGACAGGACCCATTCTGAGTGCCTGGTCTCAGTTGGTTACTGATAGGACCCATTCTCAGTGCCTGGTCTGAGTTGGTTACTGAGAGTTAGTTGGACCCATTCTGACAGCCTGGTCTTAGTTGGTTACTGACAGGACCCATTCTGACAGCCTGGTCTGAGTTGGTTACTGAGAGTTAGTTGGACCCATTCTGAGTGCCTGGTCTGAGTTGGTTACTGAGAGTTAGTTGGACCCGTTCTGACAGCCTGGTCTGAGTTGGTTACTGAGAGCTAGTTGGACCCATTCTGACAGCCTGGTCTGAGTTGGTTACTGAGAGTTAGTTGGACCCATTCTGAGTGCCTGGACTGAGTTGGTTACTGAGAGTTAGTTGGAACCGTTCTGATAGCCTGGTCTGAGTTGGTTACTGAGAGTTAGTTGGACCCATTCTGAGTGCCTGGTCTGAGTTGGTTACTGAGAGTTAGTTGGAACCGTTCTGACAGCCTGGTCTGAGTTGGTTACTGAGAGTTAGTTGGACCCATTCTGAGTGCCTGGTCTGAGTTGGTTACTGAGAGTTAGTTGGAACCGTTCTGACAGCCTGGTCTGAGTTGGTTACTGAGAGTTAATTGGACCCATTCTGAGTGCCTGGTCTGAGTTGGTTACTGATAGGACCCATTCTCAGTGCCTGGTCTGAGTTGGTTAATGATAGTTAGTTGGACCCATTCTGAGAGCCTGGTCTGAGTTGGTTACTGATAGTTAGTTGGACCCATTCTGAGAGCCTGGTCTGAGTTGGTTACTGATAGTTAGTTGGACCCATTCTGAGGGCCTGGTCTGAGATGGTTCATAAAGGACCCATTCTGAGTGCCTGGTCTGAGTTGGTTACTGAGAGTTAGTTGGACCCATTCTGACAGCCTGGTCTGAGTTGGTTCATAAAGGACCCATTCTGAGTGCCTGGTCTGAGTTGGTTACTGAGAGTTAGTTGGACCCATTCTGACAGCCTGGTCTGATTTGGTTACTGAGAGTTAGTTGGACCCATTCTGAGAGCCTGGTCTGAGTTGGTTACTGAGAGTTAGTTGGACCCATTCTGAGTGCCTGGTCTGAGTTGGTTACTGAGAGTTAGTTGGACCCATTCTGACAGCCTGGTCTTAGTTGGTTACTGACAGGACCCATTCTGACAGCCTGGTCTGAGTTGGTTACTGAGAGGACTCATTCTCAGTGCCTGGTCTGAGTTGGTTACTGAGAGTTAGTTGGACCCATTCTCAATGCCTGGACTGAGTTGGTTACTGAGAGTTAGTTGGACCCATTCTGAGTGCCTGGACTGAGTTGGTTACTGAGAGTTAGTTGGACCCATTCTGAGTGCCTGGTCTGAGTTGGTTACTGAGAGTTAGTTGGACCCATTCTGAGTGCCTGGTCTGAGTTGGTTACTGATAGGACCCATTCTGAGTGCCTGGTCTGAGTTGGTTACTGAGAGTTAGTTGGACCCATTCTGAATGCCTGGTCTGAGTTGGTTACTGATAGGACCCATTCTGAGTGCCTGGTCTGAGTTGGTTACTGAGAGTTAGTTGGACCCATTCTGAGTGCCTGGTCTGAGTTGGTTACTGAGAGCTAGTTGGACCCATTCTGAGAGCCTGGTCTGAATGGTTACTGAGAGTTATTTGGACCAATTCTGACAGCCTGGTCTGAGTTGGTTACTGAGAGTTAGTGGGACCCATTCTGAGTGCCTGGTCTGAGTTGGTTACTGAGAGTTAGTTGGACCCATTCTGAGTGCCTGGTCTGAGTTGGTTACTGAGAGTTAGTTGGACCCATTCTGACAGCCTGGTCTGAGTTAGTTCCTAAAGGACCCATTCTGACAGGCTGGTCTGAGTTGGTTACTGAGAGTTAGTTGGACCCGTTCTGACAGCCTGGTCTGAGTTGGTTACTGAGAGTTAGTTGGACCCATTCTGACAGCCTGGTCTAAGTTGGTTAATGAGAGTTAGTTGGACCCATTCTGAGTGCCTGGTCTGAGTTGGTTACTGAGAGTTAGTTGGACCCATTCTCAGTGCCTGGTCTAAGTTGGTTACTGAGAGTTAGTTGGACCAATTCTGAGTGCCTGGTCTCAGTTGGTTACTGACAGGACCCATTCTGACAGCCTGGTCTGAGTTGGTTACTGAGAGTCAGTTGGACCCATTCTGAGTGCCTGGTCTGAGTTGGTTACTGATAGGACCCATTCTGAGTGCCTGGTCTGAGTTGGTTACTGAGAGTTAGTTGGACCCATTCTGACAGCCTGGTCTGAGTTGGTTACTGAGAGTCAGTTGGACCCATTCTGAGTGCCTGGTCTCAGTTGGTTACTGAGTCAGGACCCATTCTGAGTGCCTGGTCTGAGTTGGTTACTGATAGGACCCATTCTGAGTGCCTGGTCTGAGTTGGTTACTGAGAGTTAGTTGGACCCATTCTGACAGCCTGGTCTGAGTTGGTTACTGAGAGTCAGTTGGACCCATTCTGAGTGCCTGGTCTCAGTTGGTTACTGATAGGACCCATTCTGACAGCCTGGTCTGAGATGGTTACTGAGAGTTAGTTGGACCCATTCTGACAGCCTGGTCTGAGTTGGTTACTGAGAGTTAGTTGGACCCATTCTGACAGCCTGGTCTGAGTTGGTTACTGAGAGTTAGTTGGACCCATTCTGACAGCCTGGTCTGAGTTGGTTACTGAGAGTTAGTTGGACCCATTCTGACAGCCTGGTCTGAGTTGGTTACTGATAGTTAGCTGGACCCATTCTGAGAGCCTGGTCTGAGTTGGTTACTGATAGTTAGTTGGACCCATTCTGACAGCCTGGTCTGAGTTGGTTCCTAAAGGACCCATTCTGACAGCCTGGTCTGAGATGATTACTGATAGTTAGTTGGACCCATTCTGAGTGCCTGGTCTGAGTTGGTTACTGAGAGTCAGTTGGACCCATTCTGAGAGCCTGGTCTGAGATGATTACTGAGAGTTAGTTGGACCCATTCTGAGTGCCTGGTCTGAGTTGGTTACTGAGAGTCAGTTGGACCCATTCTGAGTGCCTGGTCTGAGTTGGTTACTGAGAGTTAGTTGGACCCATTCTGACAGCCTGGTCTCAGTTGGTTCCTGAGAGCTAGTTGGACCCATTCTACATATGCAGGATGGCTGAGTGCCTGGTCTCAGTTGGTTACTGATAGGACCCATTCTGAGTGCCTGGTCTCAGTTGGTTCCTGATAGTTAGCTGGACCCATTCTGAGTGCCTGGTCTCAGTTGGTTACTGAGAGTTAGTTGGACCCATTCTTACCTATGCAGGAGGGCTGCGTGCCGCTCCAGATGCCGTCATACTGACAGTATCGTCTGGCTGAACCCACCAACACCAAAGGAGGAGAGCAGGAGAAGGAGACAGAGGAGAGGTAGGTGAACCCACGGTCCTCCCTTCTCCCCTGGGCCGGGACACCTGGGTCTCCACAGAACACAGCTAGAGGGGGAGGGAGGGGGACGGGAGAGAGGTAGAGGGAGAGAGGGGAGGGGGAAGGGAGGGATGGGTGACAGAAGGGAGGAAAAGAGGGTGAGGGGGAAGGGAGGGAGGGATTGGTGGGGGAGATTGGTGAGTGACGGGGTAAACGAGAAAGATAAATAGAGGGAGGGAGGGAGGGAGGGAGGGAGAATATATGTAAGATAGGCGTTTTCTATCGTTTTCTATCGATTTCTCTCATTTTTTCCCGTTATATATCATTATTTATAAAGCATTTTAACACAGCACTGAATATCCAATATGAAACCAATGTGTCTGAAATGTATCTATCATTGTGGCTACGCAATGTGTCTGAAATGTATCTATCATTGTGGCTACGCAATGTGTCTTTAGAATGTGTCTGTAGAATGTGTCTGTGGAATGTGTCTGTGGAATGTGTCTGTGGAATGTGTCTGTGGAATGTGTCTGTGGAATGTGTCTGTGGAATGTGTCTGTGGAATGTGTGTGGAATGTGTCTGTGGAATGTGTCTGTGGAATGTGTCTCTGCAATGTGTCTCTGGAATGTGTCTGTGGAATGTGTCTGTGGAATGTGTCTGTGGAATGTGTCTGTAGAATGTGTCTCTGGAATGTGGTCTCTGGAATGTGGTCTCTGGAATGTGTCTGTGGAATGTGTCTGTGGAATGTGTCTGTAGAATGTGTCTCTGGAATGTGTCTGTGGAATGTGTCTGTGGAATGTGTCTGTGGAATGTGTCTGTAGAATGTGTCTCTGGAATGTGTCTGTGGAATGTGTCTGTGGAATGTGTCTGTGGAATGTGTCTGTAGAATGTGTCTCTGGAATGTGTCTGTGGAATGTGTCTGTGGAATGTGTCTGTAGAATGTGTCTCTGGAATGTGTCTCTGGAATGTAGAATGTGTCTGTAGAATGTGTCTCTGGAATGTGTCTCTGGAATGTGTCTCTGGAATGTAGAATGTGTCTGTAGAATGTGTCTGTAGAATGTGTCTCTGGAATGTGTCTCTGGAATGTGTCTCTGGAATGTAGAATGTGTCTGTGGAATGTGTCTCTGGAATGTAGAATGTGTCTGTAGAATGTGTCTGTAGAATGTGTCTGTAGAATGTGTCTCTGGAATGTGTCTGTAGAATGTGTCTGTAGAATGTGTCTGTAGAATGTGTCTGTAGAATGTGTCTCTGGAATGTGTCTGTAGAATGTGTCTGTAGAATGTGTCTGTAGAATGTGTCTCTGGAATTTGTCTCTGGAATGTGTCTCTGGAATGTAGAATGTGTCTGTAGAATGTAGAATGTGTCTCTGGAATGTGTAGAATGTGTCTGTGGAATGTGTCTCTGGAATGTAGAATGTGTCTGTAGAATAGAATGTGTCTGTAGAATGTGTCTGTAGAATGTGTCTGTAGAATGTGTCTCTGGAATGTGTCTCTGGAATGTAGAATGTGTCTGTAGAATGTGTCTGTGGAATGTGTCTCTGGAATGTAGAATGTGTCTGTAGAATGTGTCTGTAGAATGTGTCTGTAGAATGTGTCTGTAGAATGTGTCTGTGGAATGTGTCTGTGGAATGTGTCTGTGGAATGTGTCTGTGGAATGTGTCTGTAGAATGTGTCTGTGGAATGTGTCTGTCTGTAGAATGTGTGGAATGTGTCTGTGGAAGAATGTGTCTGTGGAATGTGTCTGTAGAATGTGTCTCTGGAATGTGTCTGTCTGTGGAATGTGTCTGTAGAATGTGTCTCTGGAATGTGTCTCTGGAATGTAGAATGTGTCTGTAGAATGTGTCTCTGGAATGTGTCTCTGGAATGTGTCTCTGGAATGTAGAATGTGTCTGTAGAATGTGTCTGTAGAATGTGTCTCTGGAATGTGTCTCTGGAATGTAGAATGTGTCTGTGGAATGTGTCTCTGGAATGTAGAATGTGTCTGTAGAATGTGTCTGTAGAATGTGTCTGTAGAATGTGTCTGTAGAATGTGTCTGTAGAATGTGTCTGTAGAATGTGTCTGTAGAATGTGTCTGTAGAATGTGTCTCTGGAATGTGTCTGTAGAATGTGTCTGTAGAATGTGTCTCTGGAATGTGTCTCTGGAATGTGTCTCTGGAATGTAGAATGTGTCTGTAGAATGTGTCTGTGGAATGTGTCTCTGGAATGTAGAATGTGTCTGTAGAATGTGTCTGTAGAATGTGTCTGTAGAATGTGTCTGTAGAATGTGTCTGTAGAATGTGTCTGTGGAATGTGTCTGTGGAATGTGTCTGTGGAATGTGTCTGTGGAATGTGTCTGTAGAATGTGTCTGTGGAATGTGTCTGTGGAATGTGTCTGTGGAATGTGTCTGTAGAATGTGTCTCTGGAATGTGTCTGTGGAATGTGTCTGTGGAATGTGTCTGTGGATTGTGTCTGTAGAATGTGTCTCTGGAATGTGTCTGTGGAATGTGTCTGTGGAATGTGTCTGTAGAATGTGTCTCTGGAATGTGTCTCTGGAATGTAGAATGTGTCTGTAGAATGTGTCTCTGGAATGTGTCTCTGGAATGTGTCTCTGGAATGTAGAATGTGTCTGTAGAATGTGTCTGTAGAATGTGTCTCTGGAATGTGTCTCTGGAATGTGTCTCTGGAATGTAGAATGTGTCTGTGGAATGTGTCTCTGGAATGTAGAATGTGTCTGTAGAATGTGTCTGTAGAATGTGTCTGTAGAATGTGTCTCTGGAATGTGTCTGTAGAATGTGTCTGTAGAATGTGTCTGTAGAATGTGTCTGTAGAATGTGTCTCTGAAATGTGTCTGTAGAATGTGTCTGTAGAATGTGTCTGTAGAATGTGTCTCTGGAATGTGTCTCTGGAATGTGTCTCTGGAATGTAGAATGTGTCTGTAGAATGTGTCTGTGGAATGTGTCTCTGGAATGTAGAATGTGTCTGTAGAATGTGTCTGTAGAATGTGTCTGTAGAATGTGTCTGTAGAATGTGTCTGTAGAATGTGTCTGTAGAATGTGTCTGTGGAATGTGTCTGTGGAATGTGTCTGTGGAATGTGTCTGTGGAATGTGTCTGTGGAATGTGTCTGTGGAATGTGTCTGTAGAATGTGTCTCTGGAATGTGTCTCTGGAATGTAGAATGTGTCTGTAGAATGTGTCTCTGGAATGTGTCTCTGGAATGTGTCTCTGGAATGTGTCTCTGGAATGTAGAATGTGTCTGTAGAATGTGTCTGTAGAATGTGTCTCTGGAATGTGTCTCTGGAATGTGTCTCTGGAATGTAGAATGTGTCTGTGGAATGTGTCTCTGGAATGTAGAATGTGTCTGTAGAATGTGTCTGTAGAATGTGTCTGTAGAATGTGTCTGTAGAATGTGTCTCTGGAATGTGTCTGTAGAATGTGTCTGTAGAATGTGTCTCTGGAATGTGTCTCTGGAATGTGTCTCTGGAATGTAGAATGTGTCTGTAGAATGTGTCTGTGGAATGTGTCTCTGGAATGTAGAATGTGTCTGTAGAATGTGTCTGTAGAATGTGTCTGTAGAATGTGTCTCTGGAATGTGTCTGTAGAATGTGTCTGTAGAATGTGTCTGTAGAATGTGTCTGTAGAATGTGTCTGTGGAATGTGTCTGTGGAATGTGTCTGTGGAATGTGTCTGTAGAATGTGTCTCTGGAATGTGTCTCTGGAATGTGTCTGTAGAATGTGTCTGTGGAATGTGTCTGTAGAATGTGTCTGTGGAATGTGTCTGTAGAATGTGTCTGTAGAATGTGTCTGTGGAATGTGTCTGTAGAATGTGCTACCTGCACATGTTATGTCCTTATTCCTAGTCGTAGCTCAGATCCTTCCATTCTATTCCAGTGGGTTACTTACGGAAGCACTGTGGTTTATCTCCGTTCCAGATGCCTTTTCCCTGGCAGATGAGCACGGTGGGCAGGGAGAGCTGGTAACCCTGGTTACAAGCGTAACTAACGCTGTTGCCCCAGGTGAAGTCTGTTCCAACCACCTGGCCGTTAGGGATGGGAGGAGGGGCCGTACACACTATAGCTGGAGAGAGAGACACAGGCTAGATATCGAATCAAATCACACGTTAATTGTCAGATGTTTCATAAACAACAGGGGAAATGCTTACTTCACAAACAACGCAGAATACAATGAAAAATTAGTAACACGAGGAATAAATACACAATGAACAACGTACCAGTCCTTAGTCAATGAT
>NC_088399.1:100241676-100246676 GCF_034236695.1 Oncorhynchus nerka | reverse complement strand
TGTCAGTATCGGATAAAAAGGCCACTCTAAAATGTCAGTTTGTTGTTGGTACCAGGTGTATTGCTGTCAGTAATCAGCTTGTTGTTGGTACCAGGTGTATTGCTGTCAGTATTCAGCTTGTTGTTGGTACCAGGTGTATTGCTGTCAGTATTCAGCTTGTTGTTGGTACCAGGTGTATTGCTGTCAGTATTCAGCTTGTTGTTGGTACCAGGTGTATTGCTGTCAGTATTCAGTTTGTTGTTGGTACCATGTGTATTGCTGTCAGTAATCAGCTTGTTGTTGGTACCAGGTGTATTGCTGTCAGTATTCAGCTTGTTGTTGGTACCAGGTGTATTGCTGTCAGTATTCAGCTTGTTGTTGGTACCAGGTGTATTGCTGTCAGTATTCAGCTTGTTGTTGGTACCAGGTGTATTGCTGTCAGTATTCAGCTTGTTGTGTATTGCTGTCAGTATTCAGTTTGTTGTTGGTACCAGGTGTATTGTTGTCAGTATTCAGCTTGTTGGTACCAGGTGTATTGTTGTCAGTATTCAGCTTGTTGGTACCAGGTGTATTGTTGTCAGTATTCAGCTTGTTGTTGGTACCAGGTGTATTGCTGTCAGTATTCAGCTTGTTGGTACCAGGTGTATTGCTGTCAGTATTCAGCTTGTTGTTGGTACCAGGTGTATTGCTGTCAGTATTCAGCTTGTTGGTACCAGGTGTATTGCTGTCAGTATTCAGCTTGTTGTTGGTACCAGGTGTATTGCTGTCAGTATTCAGCTTGTTGTTGGTACCAGGTGTATTGCTGTCAGTATTCAGCTTGTTGGTACCAGGTGTATTGCTGTCAGTATTCAGCTTGTTGGTACCAGGTGTATTGCTGTCAGTATTCAGCTTGTTGGTACCAGGTGTATTGCTGTCAGTATTCAGCTTGTTGGTACCAGGTGTATTGCTGTCAGTATTCAGCTTGTTGGTACCAGGTGTATTGCTGTCAGTATTCAGCTTGTTGGTACCAGGTGTATTGTTGGACTTTATGCTTTATGGACTCAGAGGAGAGGTTTAAAACCACATGGACTCAGAGGAGAGGTTTAAAACAACATGGACTCAGAGGAGAGGTTTAAAACCACATGGACTCAGAGGAGAGGTTTAAAACAACATGGACTCTCTGACCTCTATGTTTTCTTCAATGTATACATGACAGTCTGCAATAGAGAAGCTACACTGAACAACAATATGGACACAACAAACAGTTGGTCCCATGTTTCATGAGTTGAAATAAAAGATCCCAGAAATGTTCCACACGGACAGAAACGCAAATGTCTCCAAAATGTTTGTTTTACATCCCTGTTAGTGAGCATTTATCCTTTGTCAAGATAATCCATCCACCTGACAGGTGTGGCATATCAAGAAGCTGATTAAACAGCATGTTCATTACACAGGTGCACCTTGTGCATCGGACATAAAAAGGCCACTCTAAAATGTGCGGTTTTGTAACACAACACAATGCCACTGAACTCTCAACTTTTGAGGGAGTGTGCTATTGTCATGTTGACTGTGGGGATGTCTACCAGAGCTGTTGGCAGAGAATTTAATGTTCATTTCTCTATCATAAGCCGCTTCCAACATCATTTTAGATAATTTGGCAGTACGTCCAACCGGCCTCACATCTGCAGACCACGAGTAACCAGCCCAGGACCTCTACATCTGGCTTCTACACCTGTGGGATAGTCTGAGACCAGCCACTCGGACAGCTGATGAAACTGTCTCCTGAAGAATTACTGCACAAACTGTCAGAAACTGTCTCAGGGAGGCTCATCTACGTGCTCGTCGTCCTCACCAGGATCTTGACCTAACTACCGTTTGGCGTCGTAGACGACCTCACTGCTCATCTTTGATGAACGCTGGCACGCTGGAGAAGTTATTTATTTAAAGATGAATCCCAGTTACCGGCCAGATGGCGTGTACGGCGACGTGTGGGCGAGTGGTTTGGTGATGTCAACGTTGTGAACAGAGTGCCCCATGGTGGCAGTGGGATTATGTTAAGGGCATAAACTACGGACAACGAACACGATTGCATTTAATCAACAGCAATTTGAATGTGCAAAGACACCGTGATGAGATCCTGAGGCCCATTGTGGTACCATTCATCCGCCACCATCACCTCATGTTTCAGCATGATAATGCACAGCGCCCAAGGATCAGTACACAATTCCTGGAAGCTGAAAATAAATGTCCCAGTTCTTCCACGGCCTGCATACTCACCAGACATGTCACCCATTGAGCATGTTTGGGATGCTCTGGATCGACGCGTATGACAGCGTGTTCCAGTTTTCCCTCCAATATCCTGAAACTTAACTTCGCACAGCCATTGAAGAGGAGTGGAACAACATTCCACAGCCTGATCAACTCTATGAGAAGGCGATGTGTCTCGCTGCCTGAGGCAAATGGTGGACACACAATCAACAGCCTGATCAACTCAACCAGAAACGGACTGTTTTTCTGAAGATATTTTTAAGAGTACAGATGGATATCTGTATTCTAAGTCATGTGAAATCCATAGATCAGGGCCGAATTAATGTATAATATATATATATATATAATATAATTGACTGCTTTCCTCATATGAACTGTAACTCGGTAAAATCTTAGAAATGTTTTCCATGTTGCGCTTTTTTGATTTTTGATGAGTGTACCTGGGAAAGTGACTAAAAACAAAACAAACATGATGGATAAAGAGTTTAATAAATAAATTATGAAAATTAAAAAACAAGAAGCAAAACTCCACAGTTTAAGTTTGATCTTAGCTGACCAATGGGGACTACCCTTTACTCTACTCGTGTAAGTGTGTGTTTTTTAGTTTCTCTCCGTACCCGTGCACTCAGGCATGCTCCCGGTCCAGCTCCCGTTAACCGTGCAGTGACGTGTGAGCAGTCCGTTGGAGTAGTAACCGTCTCGACAGGTGTAGGTGATGGAGCGGGAAAACACCAGGCCATCATGAGACAGGATCTGGGAGTTACGGGGTGTTCCTGGGTTCCCACAGGAGATCACTGAGAGAGGGAGAGGGAGAGAGAGAGAGAGAGAGAGAGAGAGAGAGAGAGAGAGAGAGAGGAGGAAAAAGGTAGGGAGAGAAGGAGGGAGAGAGGGAGAGAGAGAGAGAGAGAGAGAGAGGGAGAGAGGGAGAGAGGGAGAGAGAGAGAGAGAGAGAGGGAGAGGGAGAGGGGAGAGAGAGAGAGAGAGAGAGAGAGAGAGAGAGAGAGAGGGGGAGGAGAGAGAGAGAGAGAGAGAGAGGGGGAGAGAGAGAGAGAGAGAGAGAGAGAGAGAGAGAGAGAGAGAGAGAAAGAAGTGTTATTGTCAATTCCAAAAATATTAAGGAAATCTGTGTGTGAGAGAACATACTGTTCTTTTTGGTAGACGAAACGCCTTTACCAGTAGTGGGGTCGGTTCTGGGGACCAGTCATATGGGGTCGGTTCTGGGGACCAGTCATATGGGGTCGGTTCTGGGGACCAGTCATATGCACTCATGACTATGTCGCTTTGGATAAAAGCATCTGCTAAATTATAATAAGAAATGAGGGCTTCTCCTCAGCCGAACTCTCTCTGTCCCCATTTGTCAATTCAATTCAAAGGGCTCTATTGGAAACGTATGTTTACATGGAAAAGACGATAAACAAATGAGAAGTAAACAGAGGGAAACGGTAGTGAACATTACACTCACAAAAAAAAGGATTCAATTAATATAGACGTTTTCAAATGTTATATTATTGGCAACAATGGTGTTGGTTGCCCTGGCAACGGGTCACGTATCTTTCTGCTGTGATGTCACACTGCGATATTCCACCTATCAGATATGGGAGTTTAATCCATGTTTGATTTGTTTTCAAAATTCTTTGTGGGATCTGTGTAATCTGAGGTTAATATGTGTCTCTAATATGGTCATACATTGGGCAGGAGGTTAGGAAGTGCAGCTCAGTTTCCACCTCATTTTGTGGGCAGTGAGCACATTAGCCTGTTTTCTCTTGAGAGCCAGGTCTGCCTACGGCGGCCTTTCTCAATAGCAAGGCTATGCTCACTAAGTCTGTACATACTCAAAGCTTTCCTTAAGTTTGGGTCAGTCACAGTTGGTCAGGTATTCTGCCACTGTGTTTTTTGGTCAAATAGTTATATTTTTGTTTCCGCCATCTCTCTCTTACATATTTACTTCCTCCTCTCCTCTCCTCTCCTCTCCTCTCCTCTCCTCTCCTCTCCTCTCCTCTCCTCTCCTCTCCTCTCCTCTCCTCTCTCTCCCTCCTCTCCTCTCCCTCCTCTCCTCTCCTCTCCTCCTCTCCTCTCCCTCCTCCCCTCCCCCTCCCCTCCCTCCCCTCCTCCTCCTCTCCGCTCCTCTCCTCTCCTCCCTCCTCTCCTCTCCGCACCTCTCCTCTCCTCTCCTCTCTCTCCTCTCCCCTCCTCTCCTCTCCTCTCCTCTCCTCACCTCTCCTCTCCTCACCTCTCCTCTCTTGGTTTCCCTGATGTCTCTTCATTTCTTCTTCTACCACTCTACCCATTACTTATTCCTCTCCATCCCAATTCTCTCCCTCCTTCATTAATCACAGTCTAATTCCTTCGTCCGTGTCTAGTGGATGGTGATGTGTATGTTCATTACTGTCTCCTTCCCGCCCTAGGCCACCACAGCGCTCCATGTGTCTGTGTCCACAGCCCCACTATAATGACCAGCTGTGACTGGGCCTTGATGTCTTTGCCAACCACAAACAGGTGGGCACCCTCAGCTGACAGACAGCAAATAGACCACACAGAGGGAGGGAGGGAGGGAGGGAGGGAGGGAGGGAGGGAGGAGGAAGAGATGGGACCGGGGAGAAGTGAGGAAGAGATGGAGAAAGAGAGAGAGAGAGAGGAAAATATGGAGAAAGAGAGAGATAGAGAGAGAGAGAAGAGAGGAAAAGATGGAGAAAGACAGAGATAGAAAGAGAGAGAGAGAGAGAGAGAGAGAGAGAGAGACAGAGAGAGAAACAGAGAGAGAGAGAGAGAAATCA